>NC_056741.1:1625377640-1625648534 GCF_019279795.1 Protopterus annectens | reverse complement strand
GGCTCTGACCCCACTCACTCCATCCTCAGAACTCCCAAACTTTTAGTCCACAAACATTGGTGACATGAGTGACCAAAAGGACACTATTCGCAATTTTTGGGTTGTCCCACATGGGATACTCATGTCTTTACGTCAAGATTAGATTCTATACTTCATTACATCCTTACTTCCGTTAACATGACACTACAATAAATTAATAATTATGACTATATGGTAACGCACACATTACACATGAAAGCCTACTTATGTACGTGTTCGACATATTTCCTTTACAATTAGACCGATTTAATAATTGGCATTGCCATAGCAGGCAGATCACAGGAATGATTCCATGTGTGGGAAAGTCCTCACATTTGATTTTTCTCAGCACAGCACTGACTTCGGACTTTGTACACACTTCTGCGTTTTAGCAGTTTCGTCCATTCCCTCTTATGCACAACCTATTATTCTATCTACTGTCGAGGTTTGTAAGGGCACATTCATGTTATTTATGTCTTCAAATGGAATGAATGTGTTACAGAGAATATACTTCTACATATAGATGTCTACATGTGTGTATGCATATATACTTATAACAAACTCGCTGACCTCCACGGGGTGGACCAGTTAGAACCAGCCTATCCAACCCTGGCACGCCTGGATCCATAATTTCATACCAATAGTTCCTCCACCCCACCTGAGTTCAACATACACGCATACCATCCATTGTCCAGTTGCTATCGCAGCCATGACGCACCTCCACACATTGCCCTCTCCTGAGCCTTAGGGACCATACACATATGTTGTCCCAACCCATGTATTCTCAGGCTCTCCCACCATTTAGTCCTTGAACATACCTGCCCTTGCTTGTGTAATGGTCGGATGGTCAAATAGCCTATCAATCTTTGGATAGTCCCACCAGGGACTACCCTCTGTGTATAAAGTAGACTTAGCAGATAAACAATGTTACTCCCACTGGTAATATCCTGCCTGTGGTATGAGTAGCAGTGCTTTGCTCATTCCTGTCCAGCATGATATGACATATGCTGACAGCACTATATAATACTGGGGTTGCTGTTGATTCCCTTCTCATTCCTTTTGTATGCTTTATTGTTATGTCATTCTTTCTTCATATATATATATATATATATATATATATATATATATATATATGTATATGTGTATATATATATATATATATATATGTGTGTGTGTGTGTGTGTGTGTGTGTGTGTATATACATATATATATATATATATATATATATATATTTGTATATATATTATATATCTGTACATACTTATATACATTTCCTATGCTGGGCACTGCTTAGACCCGCGCAAGCGCACTCAGACTTGCTTACTGGTACTTATACATGTTTACTGCTGCTTATTTGTGCGTACACCTGCTTACTAGTGCCTTATTCATTATGACAGTGCCACTTTGAATGACATTTAAGTTAAATATCTCATGTGATACTCTTATGTCGGTTTTACAGCAAAACAACATTCATTCCACATGGAAAATGATATGTGCTTTTGTTTGGCTCGAACCATGACTGCCTGTTCTTTAGGCAGATGCTCTAAACACTACACTATTAACATTTAAGTTGATTCTGCATGTTTTTCTCTAGTTGAATGAATTTGATGTGTAAGCTACGCTCGGCGGAGGGCAGCTACGTGCAAACATGCTGCGCTTTGCTTACACCTTCGATATTGCAGCAATTCAAATGTATAATAGGGACACTGGGAATCTAATTGTGAAAGTTCTAAGGACAGGGCTTAACATTCCACTACGTGCTTGTGTGTTTACTACTTCGATTTTATTCCACTGTTCGTGGACACTCTTGTATACTTAGCATACCTTTCAGTATCCTTGGACACTGAATTACTGACTTACTATTAGAGGCAGGCACTACTAGTAGGCATAATAGGTTATGCAACTGTCGGGGCATGTTTACGCCTCCGTAGAACACTTGTACATGCCCCCTGCACTCACACATGTTTCCTGTGCACGTTGAGGGTGTGGCGGCGCATCCTTATACATATTCATATGGCGCTGCTGCACCATCTGTAGTGAGGATGCTTGGTGCAAGGCTAAAACCGTCCTTGCGCCGAGCTTCTTGAATCCCGGGGATGGCCTAATTACGATGTAGTAGCAGTGAACCTTTTTCTTGGATGTAGACATACCATACAAGGAAATGCAATTGAGTATAAAAATATTAGTTTATTTCAAAATTAAAATTTCATAGTACAATGAAAAGATCAGCTTTGGCAAGATAACTTCAGTAGCACTGCCTCACTGAATATAATCGGAACTGTTTTTAAAACATTAATTAAACCACAGATAGAAGGATCTGATATGAAAATTAAAAAAGAAAACAGATAAACGTAGATTAATATGTTAGAGAATACAGCTGCATATTATGCTCATGCTATGTAGTTATAATAAACACAGATTTTTTTTGGAAACATACCAGGCTTTATTATATGTTAGCAATAAAAATAGCAGGATGTAATTACTTTTCTCAAAGACATGCTTACTGTAATACAAATAGGGTTATGAAATGTCTTACTCAAATTAAAAAGCAGAAGGAAAATGCATATTGCATGCATTAATCTGCTGGTGACTGTATTACAAAATGATAAAAAAAAGAGTGAAACTTTTCTTTAAAGAATAATCAAAAATATGTTAAGAAGACAAGCAAATTTGCTGATTTTTACAAGGTTTCATAGTAAACTATATTTTTACACAGTTTAATATTGGTAATATTACAGTTAAGGAAGTGACTGAAGACGTCTATAAATGCAAGGTGTTATGCCTTGATAGTATTCCTGCTGAATTGCATCAAACTTTTTAGCAAGAGTTATTAGAAGACTAGGTGCTGTTATACTAAAGTTCACATTTTTTGATTGGTAGCTACCTAAATATTTTAATTTTCTCAAATAATCATATGAAACTTCAGATCAGTGAACAGTTCTATGCCTGTATCAGTTTGGAATAATGACTATACAACTGTGCCAAAGATCATTATTAACTTATTAAAATGCTACTTTTATTGCTGTCACCGTTCCAATTAGGCTTTGTACCAGAAAGGATAACATCTGCTACAATTTTGCATGCTATTATGTATAAGGGCAGTGTTGTAAGAGTTCATTTTCCACATGGCCTGGGATTGCCTATATTACTTTGCTTATTTTTAGGCATATGATTTATGTATATAATGTTTTATATTGCTTGTCTACACCATATTAAGAATCTAACTCAGCTTTTATAGCATAGTTTAAATGTAGCTTTGGGGAAAAAAAGATTTGAATGCCTGAATTAAAACAGAGTGTAATGATAGTATAGGCCTGGATCAGTGCATTTCTCATTTCTGCACAATTTCTACCCTGGAAATTGACTAGCCAGCTTAAATACATGGAGACTAAGGTGGTGCTGGCTGGATATTGCCTGATCACCTATCAGAATGATGCCATTACCAATGGATCAGTCACAAGTACGGTTCCACACAAAGTTCTGCTTACTGAGCATTGTCTTTTGTCTCCCTGAGCAGTATTCTGGACAGAATACAATGCAAAATGTGTCTTTTGTTGTTGATACAAAACCTGTTTTACAATGTTGTAAGAGTTAAATGTTACTGTGTACCTTTGTGAGTAACAGATAAACTTAGTGACTACTTCACAGTGGATGTCAAAAAGCACTCTGATAATGAGGACCTGTTTGAAAGGCATTTCAGCTAATTCTGGGAAATAGTCGGACAGTTGGCTTTAGCACCATCCATGGGTATCAATCCATTAGACATTTTGAGTACATTTTAAATAGGCTTAAAACCCTTTTATTCTAAATTTACTTTGGGCAGAGAGAAAAGTACAGATATGTAAAATCTTGCCTTAACAGTAGATGTCCTTGTCTTCATTGTTAAGTATTCATTACTAAAGGGAGCCCCTGCCAATGGTACTAACGCCTTAGGTTTTCTAGGACATCGTACATCACATGTATGCTCCCCACTTAAGGCAAAGGGCATAAAGGTGACATACAGACGTACATACCTCAGAACTGAATAGCCTTAGGAAGAACAACAGTCCAAGGAGAGAAGGAAGAACATGTGCATCCAGAAGGAAAAAAGAAAAAAGAGACGAGAAAAAGGGGGAGGAAGGAGTGAGTGAATACTAGAGCATTGAAAAAAAGGACATCTACTGTTATGGTAAGATTTTACACAACTGTACTATGTCCTTCCATATCATGTTGCAGTATTCCTTAAGTAAGGGAAAGTACAAAAGCTCAGGAGGAAACTTGGGAGAAGGAAGGCCAAGCATAGCCCTCAAAAAAACCATGCAGAGTAGCTCTAGCAAAGCCAGTTCTTGCTGTGGAAACAACATCCAATTTGCAATGCTTAGTGAAGGTATGGACAGAAGTCCAAGTAGCAGCTTCAAGGATAAAACTGGTATCCAATCCTTTGAAAAAAGCACCAGATGAAACCACAGTCATAGCAGAATGAACTTTACAGAGGCAGAAAGTCCTGTCCCATGAAAGGAGTAGCAAAGGGAAATGGCCTTAGAGATCCATGAAGAAATGGTTTGCTTAGGAACAACCAAAACTAGAGCTCTAAGATGAAAAGAAATACAAAGCTACTCAGACTTGTAAATGGCCTTAGTCTTATCTAAATAATACCTCAGCTGCCTATGCAAATCCAAGATGTGAAGAACCTTCTCATTAGCAGACTGCAGAGAAGGAAAAAATGTGGGAAAATTAATATACTGATTAAGGAAAAATTCATTAACCACCATGGACATAAAAGAAGGATTGGTACAAAGAGATACCCTGTCTGTATGAAAAACTAAAAAAGCAGGAACAGCATTAAGGGCCTGCAGCTCAGATACTCTCTTAGTTGAAGTAAGGCCCAAAAGAAGAACACTCTTCCATGTACAATGCTGAAAGGAAGCTGAAATCACAGGCTCAAAAGGAGCCTGAGTCAAATTTGTAAGAATAAAATTAAGGCCCTAGGAAGGAGGAGTAGGTTTCCTGGGAGGCCTAATATAAAGGATGACTTTAAAAAATTGACCTCAAGCCTAGAGGCCAGAGGAGGAGTCAAAGGCAAACAAGCAGAACTAGCTAAAGGGTGAGGTTTAGCTGAAGAATATGCCAACCCAGTATAGAGTAATTCACACAGATAAGAGAGAACCATTGGGATATCCATAGAAAGTGTAACCTGGTTATGAGCAAGGCACCAGATCTCTTCCATTTGGACACATAGGATTTCCTGGTAGCAGGTTTCCTGACCTCCTGCAAAACCCAAAGCATGTCCTCAGAAAAAAGGTACCTAAATGGGATCAAACCCTATCACTGACAGTGTCAGTTGAAGAGTAGACAAGTGAAGCAGGATGAAAGACCCCTTGTCTTGTGTGAGTAGCCCATCCTGTCAGGTAAGTTGTGGTGATTGTCCTTGACTAATTGCAGAAGAGGAAGAAACTAGTGTTATCTGGGCCAAAAGGGAGTCACTAGCAAGATTTTGGGAGAGTCTTGCTCTATCTTCAGCAGAACCCTTAGTATGAGAGGAAGGGGAGGGAAGGCATAGAAGAGCATCCTCTTCTGAGAAAAAGAGAGGGCATCCACCTTTTGTGCCAGACTTGGGACTCTGGTGCAAAGGAAAGGAAGTTGTCTGTTCAGAGGGGAGGAATAAAGATCTACCTGAGGAATACCCCGCTGGTGGACAATGTCAAAAAACACATCACTTTGAAGCATCCATTTGTGAGCCTGTGTTATGGACCTACTTAGCGAGTCTGCCACAGTGTTTCACTCTGAAGAAATATAAACAGCGTGAAGAGACAGCTAGATCCCAAACTTGAAGAACTAATCTGCACAGAAGGTAGGACCACGTACCCACTTGACTTTTGATGTATCACATCACTGTGATATTGTCTGTACAGATTTAGAGATGCTCTGAATGAAAAAGGGTGTGACAGGCTTGAAGGGCGATAAGGCAATCTCTTATTTCCTTGATGTTGATTTGGTCTGACCTCTGAAGAATAGGCCAGAGACCCTGCACCTTGAAAGGGCTGAAAGGCACACCCTACTTAGTGTCTGAGGCATCTGACATAAAATTCATCCCAACTGAATGTCACCTCCCTGACATCACAGATGCACAGGTGAAAGCTGCCCTCTCCAAAGCAAAAAACACAGCATCTATGGGACCGGACGGTGTCCCAGGCTGTGTCTTACACGAGCTCCAAGAAGAACTGAACCCTCACATTAAGTCACTGTTCAAACTTAGCCTTACTACAGGATATGTACCCAAAGAATGGCGTACAGCTACAGTGGTCCCACTCCACAAAGGTGGTGCCACAACGGACCCCGGAAACTATCACCCCATAAGCCTGACTAGTCTGGTCTGTAAAGCTATGGAGCGTATTATCATGGAACTCATAAACAAAGACATTGGGAGCCTCCAGACACTGGACCCTACCCAGTTCGGCTTTGTTAAGGGCAGATCTTGCCTCTTAAATCTAGTTGATTTCTTTGAAACAGTTACCAAAGCCATAGATGAGAGCAAGGTAGTCCACACAGCCTACCTGGACCTCGCAAAAGCCTTCGACACAATACCCCACTCGGGCATCATAAATAAGCTTACCAGCTTAAATATCAACCCCTATATCACAAGATGGGTTGCAAACTGGCTCAGAGATAGAACCCACATGGTCAGAATCACAGGTGCCATGTCCGAATCCAAACCAGTTACAAGTGGCGTCCCACAGGGCTCAGTTCTGGGACCTCTCTTGTTCGGTATATACTTCTCTGAGATTCAGGCTAACACGGGGGGATTATGGCTGACAAAGTTTGCAGATAACTGCAAACTGGGGGCCATAATCGATTCTCCAGCTGACACAAGCATCCTCCAAAAGGGTCTCACAGAGACGGATGCTTGGTGCCAGAGTCAGGGCCTCAAGCTAAATGCTAAAAAGTGCATAGTCATCCCTTTGGGAAAAACAAGGTGCCCACAAATTACCACATAGGTGGTAATCCATTAAGTACGGAAGAAGTAATTAGAGATTTGGGGACCAATGCAGATAGTAATCTCTCCTTTGATAATCACGTTGCCAAAGTGGTTAGAAAGCCCTTCTATATAGCCCACCTTATCACGAAAGGGTTCGCATCTAGATCAAGAGAGGTCATTGTGCCCCTCTACTCGTCACTCATCAGGCCCATAATTGAATACAATGCCCCTTTTGGGATGTACCTTACCCGACACCTGCAGCAATTGAAGAGACCCCAAAAGTACCTCACCAAGAGGATCATGGGCTACAAACAGATGTCCTACGCAGCTCAACTAAAGAAACTTCAGCTCTACTCAGTTGCTTACCACCTACTCAGAGGCGATCTATGCCTGACGTACAAAGCCATGTCAAACCCAGAATTAATGGACATGCTCCACCTCAAAAAATCCAAGTCCCTTAGAGCTACACGCTCCAGGGACCTAAACCTCAGCACAAAAATAAATAGAACATGCTGGAGGGACAGATTCATTTCCCAGAGGCTCCCCTCACTCTGGAATAGAATCCCAATTCATGTTAGACATAGCCCCTTGCTGACCCTCTTCAAGCAAAATTTGGACATGTGGATGGGAAATCACAAATTCACCCCTGGGATCTCTCCTGTGTCCCTGCTAGACAGAGGCACAGTAAACTAATCTTAAAAAGGGTACCTTCTGTGACCTACTTTACAGAGGCACAGTAGGCTAATCTAATAGGGAGGCGGAAGCCAAATACACTCTGGCTAGGCTTATAAATGCCCTAGGGCAGATAGCCTAGTATCTACCTATGAACCTATGAACCTATGAATGGAGTGGGGGCTGAAGAGCAAGTTCCAGTTTGAGAGTCAGCTGATGAATCCACCACTGAAGCTCTAGCTTGAAGCATGGAAATTTATCATAAATCTTAGGCTTTGCAAAAGACAAATAGCATACTGAAGGTACTGAAGCAAGTTCTCTGGGGAAGAAACCTGAATGAGCAGGTTGTCCATGTAAGCAAAGATTTGTGTCCCCCTCACCCTGCAGAAAGTAATTGCAAGAGCAAGGCATTGGGTGAAAACCCTTGGAGTAGCAAAGAGGCCAAAGGGCAAAGCAAAGAACTGAAAATGTAAGGAAGAAACAAAGAAACATAAACATTTCCTGAAACAGGGATGAATAGGGATATGAAGATAAGCATCCTTAAGATCCAGAGAGAAAAGTAAAGCCTGAGGGAGAAGTAGAGGAAACAGTGTCTGGATGGGGCAGCATGTGAAAGGAAGGGATCTTTAGAATGGTGTTGAGCTGTGAAAGTTCCAGAATGGCCCTCCAGGTAACTTCTTTCCTGGGAACCAAAAACATTCTGGAATAAAGCTCCTTCCCCTCCTGGGGAGAGGGAATTGTTTGGATGGTGCTTTCAGACAAAAGGCCCTGAAGTATATTCAGAATGAAAGGCAGTTGTTCCTGGGGGATTGGGAATGCCCAGAAATGGAGGAAGGGATTTCCACACAATGAAGTATCCCTGATGGATGATGGACAGAACCCAGGAATCCTGAGTGATCCTCAACCAATTGGGAAGGGACAGAGAAAGATGAAGAGAAAAAAGGATCTGGCTTAGAAAGGGGGGAAGCAAGTAATCAGACAGAATCTGGCTTATCTGGAAAAGGGGCTTTTTGAGTAGCAGGAATCTGAGTAGAATTAGCAGGAGGAGCACATCTAGAACTCTTTTTACCTTTGTGGGATGGTAAGACTGTTTATGAATAAAAGCCGGCTTACAGGGATAATTCCTCTGAAATTTAGGAGTGGAGCAAACAAAAATATGCTTCAATTCCTGCAAGGCCTTGCCCTTTTCTTCAAGGGACTTAAAAAGCCCAGCAGCTGAAGAAAAAAGGAGATTTTTATTATGAAGAAGAGCATCCAACAATTTCGCCTTAATATCAACAGGCAAAGGCTGGAGGTGAAGCCAAGAATAGCGTCTCAACACAGAACCAAAAACAGCAGCTCCAGAAGAAGCATCAGCTACATCATAACTACATTAATAGAATGGCGAGACAGTTGGGAAGAGGAGCCCAACAAAGAGATGACCAAAACCTTCCCCTCAGAATCAGAAAGTTTAGAGACAACCTGAGAGGCCTGAAAAAGAAGAGCTAAGACATACCTGGTGATATGGGTCTGATAATTAATAGCCTGAAAAGCCAGGGAAGCAGCAGTATACCCCTTTTTCTGCAGATGTTCCATGAACCTACTTGTCCTTGTCAGAAGGAAGCAATTTAGCAGAAGGCAAGAACTTCGAAGGTTTGCCAGAGCAGACAGAAACAACTGAGGGGTCTGTAGAGGAACATTTGTAAAGAAACTTACATTCATCAACCACCTTATAAAACCAGTCAGACTTCTTAGGAGCTGGAGGTTGCCAATCAGGAGCCTGAGAAGCCACTGAAAAAGTGTCCAACAGGGCAGAGAGCATCAGAGGAATGGCAGATGGTTTGGGGCTCTATCTAGAGGAGTTCATAATACAATATCTTTTCTGGATGTCAGAAACCTGAGGACAGTCCCACTTAAAAAAATCCATCATAAGAGAGATAGTATCCCCAAAACAGAGTTCCTCAAATCTAATGGAGAAGGAATCTGAGAGGAGTATGCCAAGGACTCTTCCCTGGAGTCCAATTATTCATTATAAAAGTACTGCTCCCAAGGCATCTTAAGTGGAGTAGATGACCAAGGGGGAGATGGGACAGAAACCTCCTGGGGAGGCTTTAAGTGCCATGAGTGCATTTAACAACCCTGGCTTAAAATCATGCCATTCATGCTGGAGATCATTGGCAGCAGGGGGGATGTGCTTAGCTTTCTGGTTTTCTTTAAAGAGACATCAGCTCTAAAGACCTTAGGAGGTTTGGACCCTTGCCAACAGTGTAGTGGGAATCTCCTCCTGAACAAGAATTTTTGGTACATGCCTCAGTCCCTCTAATATGATCAGCCAAGGTTCCCCCTCAAATTCTGCAATGGGCATCTGCAGAGATCTGAGGACATGTGACAAGCCAGATCCATGCTGGCCTCCAACGTGGTCACGGCAGAGGAATGCAACAGAACAACTGGATGATCCTCTGGGTTTTCACCAGCCTTGAGGGGGACATCCATGGAAGGTAGTACAGCAGCCTAACTTTTTTGATCTTCTTTTTGGCAGATGGCTGACCTCAGGACAGGATGATTCTGTCATAGTACCCACACCAGCAATTAAGACATTGGTTCTCCAGGTAGATAGACAAGGAGGAGAGGTGATTTTGAAGCATCTTAGGGACAAATGCTTGACAAATCAAGCACTTTGTATGGTAATGAGAAGCACCAAAGCAAAAAAAGACAATGCTTGTGATGGTTCTTATGGGGAAGCTCTCTCCCACACTGACAGGAGAATCCCTTTCTGGATGACATGTAAACTAACAAAGCAAAAGAAAAATGAGATATGAAAAAAAGCCCAATGGGGAAATGATCTGAAAACAGCTTAGTAACCAGTACATATGAAGGAGTATTGACTGATCAAAGATGGTGTTTGGACTGGCAGCAAAGAAATTCTGTGATATGTACGTTCATGCATTACCTTTATACCCTACACCATGAATGGGTCTATATTACCTTTCCCAAAGGCATTTTCATAAAACACCTATTCATCGACACATAAACTGCAAAGTCCCAAAACTCCAAACGACCACTTCAGCTTGGCTGTTATCAGGAATTTGCCCTTTTCTCCACTGTAGTGCGATATCAGAGTTGGAATATTTAGTTACGGGTGTAGCGTCTGAGAGTTTGCTTGGTGTTTGGTTGGCCAAGTGATTTTTTTCCCCAGGGAAAAAATTGACTGAAATGGCCGTTTGGAGTTTTGGACCTTCGCTGTTTATGTGTCGATGAATAGGCATTCGATGAAAACGTCTTTCAATCAGGTAATATAGACCCCTCCATGAGTGGTGAGCATATGTGTGATGTATAATGGCCTGGAAACATACCTCTCAACCGTACCAAATTCCTCGGTAAATACCAGTTTTGAGAGCAAAATATTAGGGTGCCACGAATTTCTGAGTGGCCCTTTTAATTTCCGAATTTCCCGTGGTTTGAATTTCTTTTTTTGCAACTGCTGCTGATATCATTGCATGCAGCATGCAGAGCATGCGTGATGACATCAGCATGAAGCAGACAGCGAGCGAGCCATTACTAAATTTAAATTTACCGTTCCTCAGGTTTGGCAGTGTGCAGGTTCACACAGGCACTGCAGTCTGATCTGCACTTCTTTCTTCTCCTGGCTCCAGCTGAGGTAAGGTATAGAAGAAAAAAAAAAAAGACGGTAGGCAGGATTCACGAAGCCTCCATGTAAGAGTTACAAGGCTTACACGGAGGCTGCAGTTAAACAGTGTGACGTCAGCATGTCATGCATATGCATGAGGGCATGCTGAATCACACCTAAGGCTAACACGGTCCATGGAAGACAGTAAGGGGCGTGTCCGTAGGGCGAGCCCTGCAAACGGACATGCCCCCAGAAGAGTAAAAGTCCCAAAAGTAAACCCCCACGACAGAGTCCATGTAAATGTGAATAAACACAACACAACACATGCCCCCACAGACTATGAACATAAAATGTATAAATTAACATCTTATATATTTTTTTATAAGTTGTAAAGATGTTAGCCTGTGAGTGTGCACGTTTGCGCAGGCATGCCCGTCGCTTAGCCACAGTTAGCAGTCAGTGGAAAAGCATATAAGAACTAAATATGCAAAGTAAGCCAAGAAGCAATAGCGTAGCGGTAGAGACGTCGGCTGAAGAGGAGGCAGTCTTGGTTCGAGCCCCCACAGCATCAATTTTTATTTTTAGTGAAATAAGCACGAAACAAGTCCCTGACATATATGTACATATATAAAATTATATTTTATGTAAAATGTAATGAAATGGGCCATGTATTTTGAAGAAATGTGAGATAAAAAAATAAAAAATATTTGAGATGTGCCTATAGCTGAGCTACAGTCTAACAAGTTGAGGATATCTGCCTGTAGATGAGCAGTGTTTTAACAGGTGTAAAATGAGTGCCCATTGGTGAGCAGTGTTTTAACAGGTGTAAAATGAGTTTCAAACAAGTCAGACCAAAAAGTACACAATGAGGAACCTTGTTTGCAGACAGAAACGCCTCCGAGTCAAAAAGCTTCTTAACGCTTTTATTTTGAACAAACCAAAGAGCTGCCGCCACAGACCACTGCAGCTTCTTCAGAGAAACAAATTAGACAAAAAACACTCACTTTAAAAATACTACATCAGGAAATGACATATTCCTGTTTCCTGTTACCGAACAGTTGTATTTAAAAACACATACAAAGTGCTAAAAAGTTAAAGGCATCCCACATTTAGAATCATTTTTACAAGTAGCACACAACAATAAGAAATGGATTCAATTATATGAAAAACATCTCAGCGACTTAACAATAATATAGATGACAAAAAACAGATGTCATTACTATTTAAAATAAACTACTATACAAAATATGTAAGTAGATCTATCAAAAAGTATACTCTGATACTCACTTAAAACATTAAAAACAAATTTGCCTTGTATGAGGTATGTATAAGGGATAAATACTGCTCATATTTGCTCAGGCTTAGTTTATTAAACATTCTGTTTGTGCTGTAACCATGCAGGACTAAGGAAAAAAAGGAAGAAGGGGGGGGGGAAGAGGAAAGAAAAGGAAAGGGAAAAGTATCCTTTGCTCATGGAAAACACGTGCGACCTAAAAGATTCAGCACGTGAGAATCCATTGTGTCTTCCTACTAAGACCACTAAGACTAGGTTGTAAACCTGACTGTTAGGTTAAGCAAGCCCTGAATAGTAGACGGTCAAGTCAACTAACTAGACCCAATGTGTTAGTGTAAGGTGCTGAAAACAACCAAGACTGCCAAGTCATCCAATATGTGTTGCCTGATATACGGGTCAGACCTAAAGTCGGAGAAAACTATGTAGTAACAGTAGGTTTTACCTAAAATAACTTTTTAATTTAAGGACTGGGGCAATGTTGCAGTTAGTGTTAAGGCCAGGGAGACAGAAAGCGTTCAAGCGCAACTGCCAATCCAGCTCACAATTTTCTAGTATTAAAGATACAGGGCCCCCTCTAATTTTTAAGGGTACATGGTCTATAGCCATAAAGCTAAAACTATGTCCTGGGAACAATGCAATATGTTTGGCCAGTGCGTTGTCATCTTTACATGTCCTAATTGCATACAAGTGCTCATACATCCTATCTCGCAGTCTCCTGTCGGTTTTTCCGATGTAGAACCCAGAGCAGCAGTTGCACATAGCAATGTATATAACTGATTTGCTCTCACAATTAAGTGCATGCTTGATGACAAACTTCCTGTCCCTAACAAGGAATGTCTCCCTGTTCGGACATTGTTACAGAAGTTACAGAATCCACATCTGGACATTCCTTTCCTTTTATAAAAACTATGCTGTTGGATATCCCTTTGTAATAGTTCCTTCAAATTTTTAGATCGTTTAAAAATAAATCTGGGTTCGTCTCCCAATTTTCCTGCTAGTGATGGGTTTGAGGATATCAACCTCCAATTCTACGGATGATGTCCAGAATTGCTTCTGAATTAGTACTAAAAATAGTGACGAAGCTCAAAGATAAATCTGTGTTTGATTCTCTGCGGTCAACATTGCTACCTATTAGACCACTTATAGGCACCTCATCTGTGAAACTACTAACTACACTGGAGGAGACCTTTTGTTTAGTCAATAAAGGGGTGTAGAAGCCTCTAGTTCTTTTAAGAGTAACTTCCTCAATAAGTTCACAAACCATTTTCTCGGGATAGCCACGGTTAGTGAACATTTCCTTCAGAAATGAACATTCCTTAACAAAATCCACAGGTGCTGCACATTCTTCCTGCCCTCACCAGCTGTCCCTTCACTATAGATCTTTTCTGTTTGTGAGGGTGAAAGCTGGTGAAGTGCAGGAAAGAATTGCAGTATGTGGCTTTCCTAAAGACGGTGGACCTGAAGCACTGATGACAAATATCCTTCGTAAGTTTGACATCTAAATAATCCAGCTCGGTGGTAGAAAATTTAAAAGTGAACTTCAGGAACTCAGTGGAATTACTGATATTATCCACTAAGTTTTTCGCCCAATTCTGACCCCTGAACAGGAGGAAGATGTGGTGAAGGTAGGGGGTGTAGAAGGTAACAGGGGCCATAATACCAGGAGATCAGCCAAGATGTTTGCTTCCCAGTACCCCATTACATAGTTTGCCACACCTGCTCCACATGGGGAGCCCATCGCCACCGTTTCTGTAAATAGAAGTCACCAAATAGGAAGTAGTTACTGGTTAGTACTATTTCAAGTAATTCCATAACCAGTTCGACCTCCAATCTGGACGCCCAAAATTTTGTAACATTGACCCTGTCCATTCAACCGCCTCTAAGTGCGGTATGCACGATAGAGGTCAATGACATCAATAGTTAACAAGTTGTCATCTTCATTGAATCGCAGTTTGTTTATGTTGTCCAAAATGTCCATGAGTTACACACACTTGGAATATACTTAACGTATTTATCCAAGATGTGTGTGATTAGTTTGGAACATGGGTAAGTAATAGAGGATCTACTGTCAATTAAAGCTCTCATAGGGGGGTCAGTAACACTTTTATGGATTTTAGGGATCCCAAACATAACGGGGGTCTTAGAAGACATGATGTCAATATAATTATATGTCTTGATGTCAATTTTCCCCGTTAAGAAAAGGTCCCTAAAATATCCCCTGATCCTTTGTGTGGTACCGTTAACTTCATTTCTTGAAGCTTTTGTGTCGGCATCACTATCAAGGAGGGAAGACATTTTCTCATTATAGGTGACATTATGAAAAATCACCAAGCCTCCTCCCTTGTCCGGTTTTAACACCGATAGGTAACTGACTAAGTTCATCCAGTAATAAGCGTTGTTCTTTAGAAATATTGGGAGTTGTAGGCCTATTATATTCATTATATTTGTTACCCAAAAATCTAAAATCAAATTCACACATGTTCTCAAACAATTCCAACGTAGAATGTAATGGAGGATTGAAAACACTGGACAGTTTTGGAAGTCCTACATTGGGGATGGCATTTACTTCACCATGATTCACAGCCTCTGTTTCATGATTGAACAGTAACTTAAGATTCATTTTTCTTACAAAACACTTTAGTTCAATAATTTCTTTAGCAACATTCCCATAGGAAGTTGGAACAAAAGTGTTTCCAAAAGCTAACAATTCTATCAATTGTTTGTCCAAAATAATGTCAGAAAAATTGTAAATGGTAAAGTCGCCATTCGTGTTAGTGAGAATGACAGGGGGCCCACCATAAGAAGGTGAGCTAGAGGCATCAGCCGACTATACTAGAACTATCTGCGACCGAGAAGTTAGGTATGGGGTCAAGCAGGGGCAAGTTTGTTACTTCGCTCTGTTCCTGTAAGACTTCTTGCTGCGCTGTCTAAAAAATTTTTGTTGTTACTATTCCCTGCATTATAAGTGTTGTGCCCCTGTTGTCATTGTAACCTTTGTCACTTCTCTCGTGGCTTCCTTATCTTTAGCAAAGCCCTTAATTCTGTTACTCCTTCTAGGTGTTGGGGTGGCATGAACATTCCCAGAGTCTTCTTCATCAAGGTCTTCACCCGTCCTCATCCTCACCTAGTGTTTGGACCGGATATTCATTATTACTACTTATACGAACATGTCTGGTCCCTTTAAGGTTAGGTAAGCAACATTTTTACCATAAGCCTCTGTCCCTACTCAATTTTTACTCTTGTTTCCTTTAGTTTAAGTAGCAGAGTATCAATACTGGACAAAATCCGTCCGTAATCGAACTGGTATCTATTAAAATCTAAATGTTGCTTAATTTCATTGTCTAAATCATTAATTTCTTTTAATACAACATCAACATTTGCACCATAGTGCTTAATAATAACATTCATTAACTCAGCACCATGTTTTTGAAAAAGAGCCCAGGTCAATCAAGAAGTCATGGTCTGAAATTAAACCAGAAGGCGTAAAATTATTCCGCAAGCCTTTTGGTACAATGTTTTCATTAATGCATTGCTTGAAGTAAGCAGACTCAAGCTGCAGTTTTTTTAATTTTAATAATTTAGAGTCAAAAATCTTAAGCTTTTCTGATAAGCATAAGCCATCATTATTTGCGACAGTACCTGTATTTATTCCTTGCTCGGTGAAAAGCAAGTTAGTAGTGTCCAAAAGCCAGCCACCGAGGTCTGGAATTCTATTGTTAGACCCTGTAGATGTATTGTCATTACTGGAACCAGCAACTGCTCCATTCCGAGCAGTTGTTTGGACGGTGGTACGTTCGTTAGAGGCCACTGCAGCGCATTTAACCAGTCCGTCTTATTGCTTCCAGGCCACTGGGACTTAAACCGGAAAGCTGTAATCCAGGTCCTTGGCTCATTCCTGTGCCAAGAACATCGGCAGGTGACATAGTCCGAGGGTTAGGTTGCGCTGCTGGGATCCAATCTTCATTTAGGCCCTGGCTGTGCTCTATTGTCAAACCATTCCGGCTCGGACCATTTCTCAGTGCATGGAAGGAAGCTTGCATCGTATCCATCCTCGAGTTCATGTCATCCAGTCTAGCTGATAGACCTGCTATCAGCGAAGTTAAGTCAGTGTCCATAGCAGTGCTGCCAGTTGCCATTAACTCAACTGTTAGTCAACTGCTAAGAACTACCAGTAAAACAAGGTAAAACACGAAAGGCTGTAAAGCTGCAAACCAACAGGAATCCTCCTACGAAAAACCACAAAAACTGCTTTCAAACAAGTCAGACCAAAAAGTACACAATGAGGAACCTTGTTTGCAGACAGAGACATTTTTGGACAACATAAACAAACTGCCATTCAATGAAGATGACAACTTGTTAACTATTGATGTCATTGACCTCTATACGTGCATACCGCACTTAGAGGCGGTTGAATGGACAGGGTCAATGTTACAAAATTTTGGGGCGTCCAGATTGGAGGTCGAACTGGTTATGGAATTACTTGAAATAGTACTAACCAGTAACTACTTCCTATTTGATGGTGACTTCTATTTACAGAAACGGGTGGATGGGCTCCCATGTGGAGCAGGTGGCAAACTATGTAATGGGGTACTGGGAAGCAAACATCTTGGCTGATCTCCTGGTATTATGGCCCCTGTTACCTTCTACACCCGCTACCTTGACGACATGTTCCTCCTGTTCAGGGGTCAGAATTGGAAGCGAAAAACTTAGTGGATAATATCAGTAATTCCACTGAGTTCCTGAAGTTCACTTTTAAATTTTCTACCACCGAGCTGGATTATTTAATGTCAAACTTACGAAGGATATTTGTCATCAGTGCTTCAGGTCCACCGTCTTTAGAAAGTTACATACTGTAATTCTTTTCTGCACTTCACCAGCTTTCACCCTCACAAACAGAAAAGATCTATAGTGAAGGGACAGCTGGTGAGGGCAGGAAGAATGTGCAGCACCCTTGTGGATTTTGTTAAGGAATGTTCATTTCTGAAGGAAATGTTCACTAACCGTGGCTATCCCGAGAAAATGGTTTGTGAACTTATTGAGGAAGTTACTCTTAAAAGAACTAGAGGCTTCTACACCCCTTTATTGACTAAACAAAAGGTCTCCTCCAGTGTAGTTAGTAGTTTCACAGATGAGGTGCCTATAAGTGGTCTAATAGGTAGCAATGTTGACCGCAGAGAATCAAACACAGATTTATCTTTGAGCTTCACTATTTTTAGTACTAATTCAGAAGCAATTCTGGACATCATCCATAAGAATTGGAGGTTGATATCCTCAAACCCATCACTAGCAGGAAAATTGGGAGACGAACCCAGATTTATTTTTAAACGATCTAAAAATTTGAAGGAACTATTACAAAGGGATATCCAACAGCATAGTTTTTATAAAAGGAAAGGAATGTCCAGATGTGGATTCTGTAACTTCTGTAACAATGTCCGAACAGGGGAGACATTCCTTGTTAGGGACAGGAAGTTTGTCATCAAGCATGCACTTAATTGTGAGAGCAAATCAGTTATATACATTGCTATGTGCAACTGCTGCTCTGGGTTCTACATCGAAAAACCGACAGGAGACTGCGAGATAGGATGTATGAGCACTTGTATGCAATTAGGACATGTAAAGATGACAACGCACTGGCCAAACATATTGCATTGTTCCCAGGACATAGTTTTAGCTTTATGGCTATAGACCATGTACCCTTAAAAATTAGAGGGGGCCCTGTATCTTTAATACTAGAAAATTGTGAGCTGGATTGGCAGTTGCGCTTGGACGCTTTCTGTCTCCCTGGCCTTAACACTAACTGCAACATTGCCCCAGTCCTTAAATTAAAAAGTTATTTTAGGTAAAACCTACTGTTACTACATAGTTTTCTCCGACTTTAGGTCTGACCCGTATATCAGGCAACACATATTGGATGACTTGGCAGTCTTGGTTGTTTTCAGCACCTTACACTAACACATTGGGTCTAGTTAGTTGACTTGACCGTCTACTATTCAGGGCTTGCTTAACCTAACAGTCAGGTTTACAACCTAGTCTTAGTGGTCTTAGTAGGAAGACACAATGGATTCTCACGTGATGAATCTTTTAGGTCGCACGTGTTTTCCGCAGGGCAAAGGATACTTTTTCCCTTTCCTTTTCTTTCCTCTTCCACTCCCCCCCCCTTTTTCCTTTTTTCCTTTTTCCTTAGTCCTGCATGGTTACAGCACAAACAGAATGTTTAATAAACTAAGCCTGAGCAAATATGAGCAGTATTTATCCCTTATACATACCTCATACAAGGCAAATTTGTTTTTAATGTTTCAAGTGAGTATCAGAGTATACTTTTTGATAGATCTACTTACATATTTTGTATAGTAGTTTATTTTAAATTGTAATGACATCTGTTTTTTGTCATCTATATTATTGTTAAGTCGCTGAGATGTTTTTTCATATAATTGAATCCATTTCTTATTGTTGTGTGCTACTTGTAAAAATGATTCTAAATGTGGGATGCCTTTAACTTTTTAGCACTTTGTATGTGTTTTTAAATACAACTGTTCGGTAACAGGAAACAGGAATATGTCATTTCCTGATGTAGTATTTTTAAAGTGAGTGTTTTTTGTCTAATTTGTTTCTCTGAAGAAGCTGCAGTGGTCTGTGAAAACGCCTTTTGGTTTGTTCAAAATAAAAGCGTTAAGAAGCTTTTTGACTCGGAGGCGTTTCTGTCTGCAAACAAGGTTCCTCATTGTGTACTTTTTAGGTGTAAAATGAGTGCCCATAGGTGAGCAGTGTTTTAACAGGTGTAAAATGAGTGCCCAGGGTTGAGCAGTGTTTTAACAGGTGTAAAATGAGTGCCCGGGGTTGAGCATCATTTTAACACGCTGAAACTGTGTGCCCGTAGCTGAGCTGAGCGTAATATGCATGCTGACAGCCAAATGATGCGTAAACCGGTGTAACCCATTTACGAGGAGCTGCGCACCTTGCCAACAAGCTAACCGACGGGCAACGTTGAGCAAGCTGTATCAAAACTGCCTTTACACAGACACACCTCCTAGCCTGTGTAGACAGTCATAAAATATAAAAAGCAATAGCAAGATTCAAACCCAGGATACCATGCACCATAGTCAAAGTACAGAACCACTAAGCCATGACAGCTGTAGTTAGAAATGCAGTAATAGCATATATATAGGAATGAATAGAATTAGGAGCATGACAAAGCAGGTTTTGTGAAGCTGATACAATTCCAAAATGGCCAATCACAGATAAGTGTGGGAAAAACGGCATATATAAGCCCCATAGGCGGGAATACACAGCATAACCGATTGTAGAACCGACTTGCAGCCAGGATGTCAGGTGTAGGTGAGGGTAGTTGCTTCCAAGCACAGAGGTGGGGCGTTGAGGAGCCAAATATATGGTTTGGCTCCTTGTCCATAATCATGAGGCCCAACTTATGCAGGGCCAGGTCCTGTGGGGAGCATATAGGGCTGAGGCATGGGACCGGTTGGCTCATGATCTCACCAGTGCCACAGGGTACCAGGGACTGGTGAGCAGGTCCATCACCACCATGCGGACCTGAAGAGAGACGGAAGCAGGACCAACTGAACCGTTGGATCCAGGAGGCCCGGCAAATGCCCAACGCCCCACTACTAAGTTACATGTAATTATTTATGTAAGAAATTAACCTAGCTGATATTATGGAGATGTGTATTCCAATATTACTTTATTTATATTACAGCTGCAGGTGTCCGTTCTGCGAACCGTTGAGCCTATGGCGATAGGCTGGAGCAGTTGCGCCACCAGGCAGGTCAGTAATTCTCTCCCTGTAACTGTAAATAAATATATAAGTATGACAGTTAGCAAAACAGTGCAGTGTAGTCACTAATTAATAAAATGTGCAAGTAACAGTGTAAGAGGGTTTGTAAGTATTGCTTGATTACAAAAGTGTGATGCAGCCTGTAATCCAAACATAAAAATCAAACAAGTCTGAAATAAAGATGTCCCACCTGTAATTTAATAGTACATAACCTGCAGCAGGTTGAAAAGTACAGCTGCAGAAGCTGAGAAAAACACATGTGTGAAATATATCCCTGTTGAAATACAGAAACATGACATAAGTGAGACTGTTGGAAAGGATTGCTATAACTACAGGTAAAACATGTCAATAAAGCCTAGAATTAAGTACCATCCTGAATTGTAAAAATAAAACAAGTGAGAGAGTGTGAGAAAGAGGTATGAATCCACCAATAAAGTAGTAATAACTCCTGAATAAAGTATACTGCAGTCAGTACAGAATGAAGTGAATGTGACAGGAGGAACCAAACAGTAACGTGTTGAAAACAGTACTGCAGCTGGAATGTGTGTCCCAAAATCTGGATATGTTTCTCTCAGTCTGCAATATGCAGATAGTATGGTTGTCTGAAGTACCAAACATCCACAGTTGTCTATAGCTATATAAAGCAAATGTAGCAGGATAATGTAGCTGAACAGAGCCAGATATGAATGTGTATAAATAAAAATGAAATGTATATTGATGTAGCAGTAACATTCCTATCACCAACCTGAAGTAGTTATCACACAGGAAACTGTAGGCAGAACTGTAGTGTGTATATATCTGCAGCTAGTAGAAATGTACAGCATATGTATTGGTATTTGAAGTTGTTAATTAAATTTTCTTCACCCTACCCTATAACCACATAGGTTCATACATATTTGCATGTACATTGATGCATCTGCCCTGTTCATACATCCAAACCTGATGGCCTGTTACCATCAATCAACCCTGCATGTTGTTGGACTGTGTATTGCTGTTCAAATTAAGCATGTGTTATGCTTGCTGTTCAATGGCTTGAATATATGGGTGTTTGGTTAATGGGAATACTAATGCATGCTGTTACAACTAATTGTGAATGGTATTGTACGTTACTAACCCAAACTGTCATAACATAATGCAAAACATAGGACGACAGGGAAGGCGGGTTCCAGCGGACCCACCTCTCCTTCCTCAGCTGGCGAGTGCACCTGGCAGTAGTGCCCAGGCCGGACCCTCCTCTGGTGGCCCTGTGCCACCTGCGGGTGGAAGCACTGCAGGGGATGGGGCTCATCCCCCTCTGCAACCGTGGCCAGAGGAGAACATCCACTCACCCTCCATAGTGTCCGGACTGTGGTGCATAGGGAGATCCGGCATGCTGTGCTTGGGCCCCTACGCCAGCTTGAGGCACGGGTGGCACAACTCATGGGCGTGCCTGCTGCCCGGCCTACACAGCCCCCAGCAAAGCCCCATCCTGGGCAGTGAAGGCACAGTGGCAACTGCCCATGGGTGGGGATCTCAGTTCCACTGTTGCCATCTGTGGGCTCATGGGCTCGAGATATCCAAACATCCATCCCCGTCAATTGTGTAACCCCCCCACGTGTCATACACCGCCCCTGTATGGGTCTTGTTTGTCTTGTCTGTTAACCTACCCAACCTACCTCCCCAGCTATACCGACTTCTTGTACCTGACATACCACTCTCACCTGAAATAAAAAAAAAAAAGGGCACTCTGTACCCACAAAAAAATTACGCCCCATACATAGCTGCCCATTTTGCACACATGTCTGCTGGACATGTAAACTGTCAATTACAACTGGCTGTACAAGTATTATTGTTGTCCTTACACCTCTCTCAGGGGGTGGAAGGTTTCAAATGTCACACCAAATTACAAACATATGCACAGCTATTGCTGAAGAAATGGGCAGCTATGGGCCTTACCTACATCCCTCCTGCAAAACCCAAGCTTGTTTCCCTACTGTCCTACCCTCTTTGTGACCCCTTTTTCACCACTTTCCTGTCTCCCCATTTTCATTTCTTTCAAAGAAATTAGCGAGGTGTGAAGAGTAAGCACTTTTAAGTTAAGCGGGCATGCTTGTGTGCACTTAGCTACGCTGTGTGTGCCGGCTAAGCCAGTGCGCATGCATGAGCTCCGCAAACCAGCACTAACCCGCTTACAACTGCTTAAAAGTGCCTTAGTCACTCTGAATGACAAGGCCTGTAGTCTGCTCAAAAGCAAAATAAAATCCCACTGTCAGTCCCGAACCCAGGACCTTGGAAACAGTAATCTGCATGACTTACCACTAAGCCATGACTGCTATATAAGAACATTGTGCTACAATAAATATATCATGCAATAGTAGGAATGAATGTAAAGGGAATATAGGATGTGTAGTACACAAAGCATGTCATGTATATTTACTGTCAAATGTAGTGGATTTCTATAATAGTAGTGTGTGAACAGAAACAGCCATGCTAGTTGGTAGCTAGTAGGTAATAATGTCACTGTAGCACCTTGCAAGCCACACACATACTCACAGCAGGATAATCACTGCCCATACCCCACAACCTCTTACAGCAAGACATCTGGACTAAGTAATAAAAAATGTGGAGCAAAGGCCCAAAAACAGGGACACATTTCAAATATTGCTCCGACAAACTTAGACAGTTGAGAGAGTAACAGGTTTTGCATTATTTTGGATTTTGAAAGGGTACGAAGTCTGAAACTGAAATGTTTGTCACTATAGTCTGACTTGAGCCCTGAGTGATTTGCCAGAAAAAGCTGTTTTATGAGATATGGACCAAAATATGAGGCAAAATGTGGACATCTTGCAAATATCTGTACACTTGAGAGATATGACACTGCCATATTTGAATAGTTAAGAGCCTAGACATAGCAACAGTGACTGAGTTACAGGGATGCCCCACAGACTCCCTGTGAAATGTACAAACAGTAGGCAGAAAGGTGTTACAACACATGCAATGGTAACTCTGAAGTACTGAAAGCATGCACCACTTGCACGGCAGAAATAATGTAGTAATACATATGCTCATGCTAACCCACAGTCACAACTGCAGAATACCAGACAATTTAATGGGTGTACCCCACTGATATGTACCATTCCATGAGGCAGATAAAAGATGCACCTGAGAGTCTCTGGGGCCTGCTCAGCAGCATACTCAAATACCCTAATAGATGTCCAGGCACACACCATGGCCAGACCACACTACATGCAGTAACACCCTATCAGATATAGCAAGCATTCCAAGGTGTGAATGTACATGGAAGATAGGAAAGTCACAGCAACACACTACAGTCAAGACACCTAGCAGGTAGTGAATGTAAAGGGCAAATATTGAAGCCATAGCAACAAAGTGCAAGAGCCACTGCTATATACCAGTTACACAACATGTCCCACAGGAAGGCACACACACCCACTTTAACAGTAGTAGTAGTAGTCTCAGCTGTCAGTGTACATACACACTTAGTACAGGAAACTAGAGAAATGAATGGAGAAATGTTAATCTACAACACAGCTGGAAATATGAGAGAGATACTAACCTTTACACTCACAGAACAGTGTCCACAGCATACCAGCATGGTCCCTGCCCTTAAAATCTGACAGGGCTACGCCCATCTCACATACCTTTTTATAGCACTGTCCTGAAATCACAGTGAGAACTGCAATCAGTACACAACTGGCTGCATGCAATTAGCTAATGCTGGCTAACAATTGGTGCAGAGGCCATCACATGGACATATGCAGATACCTAAAAAAGCATGCTGTACTCCCAGTCCACACATGCAATACTTTCATTGCACCCTCTGGAGGTAGGGAGAGAGAGAGAGAGAGAGAGAGAGAGAGAGAGAAACAAACAAACAAAAACACTTATTAACAAAACCTACTAGAAAGCTGTCATCTGTCAACTGGAGCAGCAGCAGGACACCGATCCAAAAGGCAACACAAGCAGCTGTGACAAACACAGGTAATGTAAAGTAATACTTTAAAAGTCTACGTACTGTGAACCCTCCATATGTGTCATTGGTCTGTATCTATATGTATATGAAGATGTGCATAGGGCAGGGGACATACAGCAACTATCAGTGAAGGCTATACATACATATGTATGTGAGGGCATCTATGTGCACATATCAATGTAGGTTGAATGTAGGTTGTAGTGCAATGTACAATGTAGGTTTCACAGTTATGTATGTTTAGCAGTATGTTAGTGTGTGTATACAGTTTTGTAAACAAACATGTTGATATACGTATCTATCATATGGATATGTATGTATGTCAATATATGTATGTATGTATATATATATATATATATATATATATATATATATAATATGCATATATGTATACATAGATAGAGAGGGATGTAGGAATACATAGACAGATGTACATAGATAGAATATGTACAAACATATATATGTAATACACACATACAGATATAGATATATGTAGATACATATACATAGACAGACAGATCTGACTATCTACAGATATGACTGTATATGACTATCTCACACTGCCCCTGTCCCACCCCTCTGTCACTCTCACCCCCTCTCTGTCACACTCCCCCCCTCTCTCCATATCTATAGCAATATATGTACATCAATATATATATGTGTATATGTATACAGACATATATATATATATATATATATATATATATATATATATATATATATATATATATATAGACATATATATATATATATATATATATATATATATATATATATATGCATATATATATATATATATAGAGAGAGAGAGAGATATTCTGAGTGAGGCACATGTGTACAGATGTATTGCAACAGGTGCCTGGTGACAAAGGCATGGAGTGAGCACCAGTGTTGAAACTGGAGTACCATACCCCATTTCAAGTCACCTACACCAGTAACCACCAGATATGTGATTGGCTGCCCACCACTGCATGTGTCAGGGGTGAACAGGGTCATAAACGTGTACAATAGGCCCCCCAATGATAGTCACAGTGGCACACTATTCCTGGAATACCTGTACATGGTATGTGTCAGCAGACATGATGTGTCAGCTATGGACATGTAGGTCAGTGTACCCCTTCACACCACACAATGTCTGCCATGGTATGTACCTCACATGACAGCTACAGATATGGAGAAGGACACAGTGACATGTACAACACTGTGACGATGCACTCAAACACATTACCAATGCACAGTGACTGACAACACCACAGAGTGCACACATACTACCCACATAGAGGTTACCACTCCTGGATTTACATACTTAAGTCACACCCATGACAGATGTCCAACAACCATAGTAACACCTCACACCATCCACAACTTAAATGACCGCTGTGTGTCGTCCTTGACACCGCAGTAGAGAGCACATGGTGGAGGTACAGGTTCCTACCCACAGATAAGACATACCCTGCAATAAACCACACAGTGTTAAGAAGCAAGACTCCTCATGAGTACATGTCACACATACCCCTGCTGAATGTTAGTCAGATAGGTAATATGCCATATGAGTCACCCTGTGTAACTGTTTGACAGGAGCAGGTACCATCACATCACATGTGTCACAAGGGTCAGGGTAGCAGAACAGTATGCTGCTGTAGTCCCAGGGGCAATAGCATATTGTATTGTATTGTATTGTATTGTATTGTGTTGTATTGTATTGGTGTATAGCGGTGCCTCCTTTGTGGAGTGGAACCACTGCTGCTGTACGCCAGTGTACAGGTACATATCCTGTAGTCAGGCTAGTGTTACATAGCACTTTTATATGCGGGGTTAGCTCCTCTTGGAGTTCATGTAGCATGCAACCGGGGATACCATCAGGTCCCATTGATGCTGTGTTTTTTGCTTTCCTGAGGGCGGCTCTCACCTGGACATCTGTGATGACAGGGAGGTTACATTCAGCTGGGATAAGTATGTCTTCATTTGGGGGAGGGAGGGGAAAATTGCACTGAACCTGTCTGCCACAATGTTGCCAATATCTGTGGGGTCAGTGAATTATTTGTTGTTGTGTACTAACTATGAGCATATTGGTGGGTTTCTGACCAGGTTTCTAACATAACTGAAGAAGGCCTTGTGGTTATCTGTAGTGTCCCTGGTGATTTCCCTCTCAAAGTTGCCCATGGATGTTTGTATGAGAGAACATAGCTCTTTACTAGTGCTGATCAGACATGCCTTCCCTTTATGGAATTATGCTCTGTCTTGCAGTAGCTTCCATCTTTTGTTATACAATCTGTTTATGGCTGGGGTCCACTAGACAGGATGCTTTCCCTTTGTGGAGAGTGTCTTGGTCTTATATGGGATTGCATGATCCATGCATTCTCGGAGATGTCCGTAGAAATCATTTGTGAAGGAGTCAGCATTGTGGGTTGTGGCTTCCACTGGCCCAGTGGGTTTAAAGGATACCATCTCAGTCTTAAGAAGTGTAAAGTTTGCGTTTGGAATGTTATTCACTGTAGTCATTTGTGCTGGTGGTGGAGGTGGGATATGTATATCCAGGGCGATTAGTTTGTGGTCAGATCACAGTAGTTGATGATGTTCCTCATACAGTACCTCGATACAAACCCCCAGAGTGAGGAGGTGCTTTGGACCTGAATCAGTGTGCTGACTGCTGGGGTTTGGTAGTATGTCATATGGAGTGTGCCAGGTACTGTTGCACAGTTGTTGGCTGAGCACTGATACCTGGCCATTTACATGTGTATCCACCAATAGACAGACAGATGCTATATATGGGAGATATGTTGTATCACAACAGTCGAGTAGCATGTGTAGTATGTGTGCCAAATTCTGCTGACATATTTTGCTGATATCATTTTATTTTCTTTTTCAGGACCATGGTTCACCAGCGCAATCCAGCATACTCTGTAGCCGAGGATGAGGAAATACACCAGAGCCTGGTGCGGGATTTTGCAATACTCTTTTCCCCCGCACCAGCTAGAATCAGCAGGAGAGGGCTGCAGTGTGGCAAGACCTGGTCCATCGGGTAAATGACATAGGCACGCATAATAGGACATATGAGCAGGTACGACATCACTGCAGTGATTTAATCAGAAATGTCCATCAGCGTGAGTCGGATATCCACAGGCAACAGGTTGCCACAGGTGGTGGGGTGGCTACACATCCCCCACTCACCAGACTGGAGGGACTACTCCTAAGTGTTGTGGCTCCAGCCCACCAACAACAACAACAGCAGCAGACCTGCATTATGATGGAGGCTGGAGCCACACAGCATCATGACTACGAGCGTGCAGGTAATATGCCATATGTATAGTTGACTGTTGTGTACACTGGTAGTTAATACATGTGTGAGGTGTGTCCTTGGTTTGTAGCTGTCATCATAGTATTTAATGTGCAAGTGTGATATTCTCAATATCAGCAGCTGACCTGTGAAAGGCAACTGTTGTACTACTGACCTGTATCATACTCAGTAACAATGGCACAGTTGGGCCCACTAACATTAATTTCATCACTTCTGCAGGTCCCTCCGGTGTAACAGCAATGCAGCCTATCCATGCTGGTGAGTGTGTATTAACAATACCTTTAATAGTCTTGATAGTAATAGTAATATTAGGCTCAATCAGTAGTGCTCTGTGTATGCATGCAGGTGTGTCTGTGTCTGTGTGTTGATATCTTGCATACTGAGTAGTGTGCAAGTGTGCAAGTGTGCAAGTGTGCACCTGTGTGCATGTGTACACCTGTGTGCATGTGCGCATGTGTGCATGTGTGCATGTGTGCATGTGCGCATGTGCATATGTGTGCATGTGTGTACCTGTGCATGTGTGCATGTCTGCATGTGTGCATGTGTGCATCACTGGTAACATTGTGTAGACATTGTAAACTGTGTTTCCTGTTTCCCTGCCACAGGTTCTGGTGCTGCTCTGGTGTCATGCAGCAGGGAATCTGAATCAGGTGCCACGTGTAATGATAATGATGATATCTGTGTAATGGCACAGGAAGGTGTGCCAGGGTCCGTCATTGGTCAGCCAATTGACAGTACACAGCTGTCAACCCCATCAATGCGCACAGTCATCCTGCCAATACATCCTTTGTCACCAATGTCCCTAGGTGATGGACAGGATACAGTGGGCATTGACCAGGGTAATGTGGTATCTGTGGCAAATGCTTCCCCACACAGCAGCCATGGGCATGGTCCTGAGATGGTACCACACAGACAGATGTCCAGGGGTTCTCATGGGAGCATCTGTGGGCGTACTGCCCCTGTCAGATGTGCCCACAGAGGTCTTACAACCTCAGCTATGTTTCGGGCTGTCATGCAGGCACAGTCACGTATGGAACGGTACACCAGACAGGGTCTGAGGGAGCTGACAGCATGTCGCACAGCCATGAGTGACAGTATGCGTGACATTGCGGCTGCCATCCGTAATTTCACCAATGTCATAGACAGATGTTGTGGGGACATATTAGATCAGTTCCACAACTACATGTCCATGAGCCAGGGCAATGGTGGATGGTTGAGGCATTGACGTGGGTGTATGCCAGCAACAGCAGAAGCTGGCAGTCATCGCGGATGACAACAGGGCCGCGGCTGCCCCCATAGTGCCAGCAGCAGCCCCAACAATGCTGGGTCTGTGCTGTCATCACACTGCCCCAGGAGACTACATGCACGTGGCTCTGGACAGGCCCAACATGGATCTGTGTCCAGTCAACGAACACCTGCTTCTGATGACAGTACCCAGTCTGGATTAGTACCAGATACAGTCCGTAGCACCCCTGCAAGGCACAGGTACCGTGTCCGTGGCGAGAGACACTGATCTGTATGACCTGGCAGGTACAGTCTGTGGCTGTCCACAAACACCGGTATATGGCAGCCTTGAGGTGGAACTGTGTGCATCCATACACACACATGCAAATTGACAACACCTAGGGCTACCGCATACACATGCACACTACATCAACATTGCCCCACCTTGTACTGCTGTCCCTCACCAACACACATACATGTCAATTGGTGGTATCAGTGGCAGACTCAGGCATACCAAGTTCACACCCTGTGCATATGATGAAACTGTGCCACCTCCTGCAATCTGTAACATCAGTGCCGGTACAAGTTAACATGTTGCTGATGCACAGGGTCACTACATAGACATGTAGTAATAGTATCATGTTGTTAACAGTACAGTATGCTGATATAATTGTGGGTGTATCCCAGCATCCCTGATGCAGTAAGGGTATGCTTGTCTTGTACTGTTTTCTACACCCATGGTAAGTACCATAGTGTATCATCTGCACATGTTTGCATACTGGTGGTAAGGATGTCAACAGAAGGCCACATACATAGGTAGCACAGGGGATAAGGTAATGAAAGTATTGATACGCAATGATGGACATGTAAACTGAAAGTGGCATGTTGCCCACACTGGACTCTGCAATGCGGATGTTTGAGGATGTTGATATGTGTGCAGTACTACACGACTGGTACAGGACATACAGGAGCACCGTAGCACTGCAAGCTCACACCTCATACCTTGCTAGACAGCCCCAACACACAAAACTAACTTTCACAGGAGAGAGAGTCCCCATAAATGTCAGGGATACTGTGGTGGCAGAACAGGTAGCATGCATCCTACTAAGTATGGAACCACTGAGTGAAGGCTCAGTGTCTGTTATTTGACATGTGTATTAGTGCAGGCATGAGCACCTGGGTTTCCGTCTGGTTATTGTACATCCTGACGGTACATGGTCTGTACACTTGTGTGCGCTGAGACTGGACCCTGGCCATCTGACCTGTGTATTTTCATGTACATGTGTATAGTGCCTGCATATTTGCACTGTTACCTACTGGAAGTGGTGCAGCTTGTTTGTTGTACAATGGACTACTTGCAGCCCTGCTTACTGTAGCTTTGTTTGCATGCATGTTTGCTTGCAGTTACCCTGGAACACTGATTCCACCTGCAATGCAGATTTACAGAGCTTCTGTGGATTCCTAGTGACATCTGCATAGCTTACTATATGTATGTCCATGTCTCACTTGACAGAACATCACTGTTTGTCCTGTTTGCATGTATGCTGCCTGTGACACATTGCATATGACTTACCTGGCATTTGACCACGTGAGCAGTCATATATGCCAGTGCTAACTAATTACAGCCACTACACCCTCACATACTCACCTTCTGTACCTTGTTCCCCATTGGCCCTATGTGCTGTTAATCACCATAGCAATCACAATACTATGGTAGCATGTGCAAAGGTCACTTGTCAGTCACCTCTATGGTACAGTTGTGGAATATGTGAGTCATGTGGCAATGTCACAGCTGCCACATGTACACAGTCAACCCTCTCCCCTACCCATGAACGTACAACACATGTGTGAGATGCATCCACATAGCCAAACTGGGGACTAAGCACTCTGAACCCAGTACTGGCATAACCTGTCAGGTGGCATGAAATACTACAGTGACTACAATACCAGTCTGATGTAGACCTACACTGACAGCAATCCAAACACATGAACACACTGGGGCATTCTTGGAGCCTCAGAATAGCATCCTGCCTGAGCAGGAGACACCTCTGCAGCTGGCACACAGGCATACATTAAGCTGGAACACAGCACGTGCAAAACATAGCACACAAATCCTGTATGCCAAACAGTCACAGCCTGTACGGCTAGACAACACACCTGCTACAGTTGTGTTAGGTACCTTTATTGTCCGGTACAGTGAGTTCCTGCTCACCAGGCTGGACAAGGTGAAGGTCACAGTGATATGCCCGTGGGGCACTATGGTCCACCACATAACACAAGCATACAGGTCAGTCAGAGGCATGGACACATATGACTCAGTCATTGTCCATTATCTGTACTGGGAGTTTACTCAAGAGTGGGAGTGGCTTCTGTGTTATGGATCAATCAGTACAGCATGACCTACGTATGTCAGTGCTGGGGTTCAGTTCTCTCATGTGCATAGCTCACTGCCATTCTGATTGTACAAGGTGCAGCATGTTCATTGATTCCAGCTTGGACATGGCTTTATACATCAGGCACAGCTTGCCTCTGGGTGGGCAGTATGGCAGTGTGTGTAGCTGCAGTTTGTTTAATCAGGCAACACATGGCATCTGTTCGAGCTCTTTGATACTCCTGGTGAGGTACTTTTGGGGTCTTTCCAGTTGATGGAGGTGTCTGCTGAGGTACATCCCACAGGGGCCATTGTACACAATTGTGAGGCTGATGAAGGATGACTGCAGAGCCACAATGACCTCCCCTGATCTAGATCTGACTACCTTCATGATTAGGTGGGTATATGGTATGTTTCTGTAACCACTACAGCCACATGCTTGTCCAATGCAAGATATCTATCAACTTGTGTCCCCCGGTCTCTTATTAAATCTTAAGTACTTAATGGGTTAACACCTATGTGGTAATTGGTGGGCACTTACTGTATATCCACAGGGGTTGACTATACACTTTTCTGCAATTAGCTTGCTGACATAGCTATGGCACCAGTTGTCTGTTTCTATGTGGCCCTTTTGTGGGATGCTTGTGTCAGCTGGAGGGTCAGATATGGTGGCCAGTTTGTAGTCCTCTGCAAACTTGTTCAGGCACAGTCCTTCCATGTTGGCCTGTACCTATGGGACATATATGCCAAACAAGGGAGGTCCCAGGACCGAGACTTGTGGGATGCCAGTTGTATCTGGTTTGTAGTCTGACATGGCTGCAGCATTTCTGACAATGTCAGTTCTGTCCTTGGTCTGGTTTGCAACCCCTCTACTGACATAGGGGTTTATATTTAAGCTGGTGAGCTTATCTATAATGAACACGTGGGGTATTGTATGGAAGCCTTTTGCAAGGTCCAGCTAGGCTGTGTGAACCACATTCCCCTCATCAATGGCCTTAATGACTGTTTCAAATGAGTCAAACATGTTTAAGGGGCAGGATCTGCACTTAAGAAAGACACACTGGGTAGGGTCCAGTGTCAGTAGGTCCCCAATATCTTTATGTCTGAGGTACATGCTGATCCTTTCCATAGCTTTGCAGACCAAACTTGTCAGGATTCTGGGGTGGTAGTTTGCAGTATCCATTCAGGCAACACCTTTGTGGAGAAGGACCACTGTTGTTGTACACTGCTCTTTGGGTACATATCCTGTGGTAAGGCTGACAATGAGCAGTAGTGTTATTTGGCGTTCCATTCTTCTTGGAGTCCATGTTGGACTCATCCCAGGACACCATCTCGTACCATTGATGCTGTGTGTTTTGCTTTGTAGATGCTGGCTGTTACCTCAGCATCTGCAATGTCAGGGGGCCAGCATTCTGCTGGGATAGATATTTAGCATTTGGGGGGGGGGGTTTGCACTGCACCTGTCAGGTTGGATGTTGGCAATGTGTGTGTGTTTAGTATATTGTTTGTAATATTTGAGTGATTCAGAGCATATCTGTGAATTCCCAACAAGGTTCCTACCATCAGTTAAGAAAGCCTTGTGATTATCCTTAGTGTCCTGTACAATTTGTATCTTCATAGGTTCATAGGTTCATACTAGGCTATCCGCCCTAGGGCATTTATAAGCCTAGCCAGAGTGTGTGTGGCTTTCACCAACCCTTGCTATGTGAATATTATGGCCATTTAGGATTTACTTTACTGTGTCTCTGTCTGGACGTGACACAGTGAAGACCCCCAGTGTACCTCTACGATCACCCATCCACTTGGCAAGATTCCTGTTGAAGAGAGTCAGTGAGGGGCTCAGCCTAACATGAAGTGGGATTCCGTTCCAGGGTGTAGGGAGCCTCTGGGTTATGTATCTGTCCCTCCACCACATCCTATTTCATTATGTGTTGAGGTTGACATCTCTCACTCTCACAGCTCTGATGGATTTGGGTTTTCTGGGGTGGAGCATGTCCATTAATCCTGTGTTGGGCATGGCCTTGTACAACAGTCATACAACGCCTCTGCGTAGGCAGTATGTGACTGCATACAGCTGGGGTGTCTACAGCCAGGCAGCATATGACATATATTTGAGACCCTTTATCTTCTTGGTGAGGTACCTTTGAGGTCTTTCTAACTGTTGCAGGTGTCGGGTAAGGTACATCTCAAATGAGGCATTGTACTAAATTATGGGCCTAAGAGAACAGTATAGGGGCACAATGACCTCTGTTGACATAGATGTGAATCCTTTCATGATAAGGTGGCCAATATAGAAGGTCTTCCTAGCCACGTTGGCAATGTGAGTGTCACATGACAGGTTACTGTCCACTTGTGTCCCTAGGTCCCTGATTACTCCTTCCATATGTAATGGATTACCACCTATGTGGTAATTTGTGAGTACCTTGTTTGGTATTTGGTGAGACATTCATACTGTCCAGTGTCTTCAGGAAGGCTGAGTGGGGTTCCTGTGTATGAGAGTGTGGTCTGTAGCATGCTACAGACTGTACAGCAGTTTTGCCTACGGTTAGTTGCACATGGGTGGTCTCCGATGCTTTGTGCATTGTCAGTTACCTGGACGTGTGGGTATCTTTGCTGAATATGGATACTCCCCCTCATTTTATGGTTTGGTCCAGGTTTTGGGGCCATAATGCATGATATGAGGTATAACCTGGTAGTGCTGGTGTGCTCTCAGGAGCCTTGCTGCAGGTTTCTGTCACTAAACGGACATCGATGTTCCCCATACTGGGGAGGGCCTTGGGAGCATGCATGTTGAGGTTTAGACGTCTGGCATTGGGCAGCATTACCCTTATGTTTCTTTCCACTTCTGTTTTCTAGGGAGGTGGGTTAGTCTTTTCAGCCTTGCCTACAAAAGGCTCTATGGAGGTGGCAAGAGCCTTAGCCAATATCCAGATGCCCAGGGGTAACAGGTGCAAGCCATCCCTGGCAAAGCAGCGTGGCTTGTCAAGCATGACATCCCAAGCAGACAGACATTGGATCCTCTTGGAATGACACCAGTAATTGTGCCACTTGCTAAAGCTGATTATTCTGTGTTTGTACTGTGGCATCATTCTTGGTAAGGGTAGGATGCTGCACAAAGTCAGTGTCATACCAGCCTGGACTACATAATCGGAGAGCTCATCTATGTCTCTTTTCATGTAGTCCGGGGAGGTGCTTCTCAGGTCATTCACACCAGCATGGACAATGACTGCATCATATTTGTACTTACTTTGGGGTGACCTGCGTACCTGTGTTATGTGGCGTATTGTAGCAGCCTACAGGCAGCTACTGTACCCTTTCCCTTGTTCAGTCTGGTGAGCGGGACAGCAGTGTGTCTGACTATGGAGTCACCTATTACAACTGTATCAGGCATGTTGTTTCTCCTTCTGGCCTGTGACTTTTTGGCACACCAGCTTTGTGTACTATGTGTTGCATGTGCTATGTTTGGAGGTAGTGGTTGCTTGGGTGTCTGCTTTGGAGGCCTCTGTTGATGTGGTGTGTTTGTAATTAGAGCCTCTGGGAATGTTTTTCTGTGCTTATGTCTTTGGTTTGCAGTTGTGATAGGTCTATGTGAGACTGGGTTTGTGGTGTGCGTGGTTACCTTCTCCTCCTGACTAGTTTTGACACTACTGAGTTGAGAGAGCTCAGCCTCCGGTTTGGATAAATGGTTGCATCTCTCACATATATTTGTATTTCTTGGGGGGAGGAGAGGGTTGTCTGTGTACATGGGGCAGGTGTAACATTGCCTCAAGATTCACAGATTCAACTTGTTGTAGCTGGCCTTAGTGGATTCTATGAGTGGACATATTTTATTGCCATAATACTGATCAGAGATTACTTCCCTTTTTAGGTTTGCTCTATCATGTAGTAGCTTCCTCATTCTCTTGCATGGTTTGGTAATGGCTGGAGTCCACCATGCCAGATGCCTGCGTGTATGGCATTGTGTCTTGGTTTTATTTGGGATTGCATAATCCATGCATTCCTGGCAGTGTTCATGGAATGCCTGTATAACGGGTTCTGAGGTGTGGCCTATATTTTGCACATGCACAGGGCCTTTAATAGATTCCACATCAGTTTGGAGGAGTGCAACATTTGCTTTACATATGTTTTTCACTGTGGTTTTCTGGCCAGGGACTGTGGTCAGGATGTGTATATATGGTGTGATTACTCTATGGTCTGATCTTACCAGTGAGGGATACACTTCTCATCTTGCCATCCAGTACCCATGTTGCTGATTATCACATCCAGTATGCTTACCCCTCTTGTGGGAGTGGTACGTTGTTCCTGAGCATTTTGGTTTATGGATTCTAGGAAGCTTTGTCCTAGGGTGTTGGAGCTAGAATAATGCTCCCAATCTATGTTTGGGTTTTTTCAGTCACCCAATATAATGTGGTTTGGAGAGCTTGATATATTCATGTATTCCAACATAGGCCAAGTGCAGTTCCTGGTGTTAGGACGGTAGTCTGTAGCAGGCTATAAACTGGGAGGCAGTTTTAGCCACTGTTACTTGACCATGGCTAGTCCATGCTGCTTCTTGTTGTGGTACCAACATGGGGCTGTGGTTATCCTTGACAATTATTGCTAGTCACCCTCCTTTTGTAGCTTGTTCCATGTTTTGGGGCTGTACAGCACAGTATGAGGTGTAACCTGGTAGTGTTAGGGTGCTGTTGTGAGCCTTGACCCAGTTTTCTGTTACAGAACATATATCAACATTCTCCATGCTGGGGGAGTTTAGACTGCATGCATCTTGCTGTTTAGACTTCTGGCATTGGGTAGCATTACATCTAGGTTCTTATCCCTTGTGATACCTATGGAGGTGGGTTTGTGTTTTGAGCCTTACCTATTCAAGGCATGCTGGGGGTAACAAGAGCCTTTGCCAGTATCCATAAGGCCAGGACTGATAGGTGCACACCACCCCTAGCAGGTGGAGCGTCATGTTGTGCTCAGCATGTCATCCCAGGCTGGCACACATTGGATCCCCTTTGACTAACAGCAATACTTCAGCCACTTAATGCAATTGATCATCTCATCTTCATATTGTGGCATCATGCTTGGTGAGGGTAGGATGTTAGTCAGGGTCATCAAGTTTGCATATACTACATGGTGTTACATTGCTTAACACATGGAAATCATGCCTCAGGTGGTGCTGCAGGGCTGCCTATGTTGGATGCACATACTACACTTCCTGTACATGTTTGAAAGCAGGTTTTGTCAACTTAGGCATCCCTTTTACTATATGTGTGAGTCGGAGAGAGGTATAATTTCCAGGGTCCCTACTGAGCCAGTGTATGTGCTTTGCATTGCCGCTTTGCCAAGGCCAAGGCATACTGGGCATGCCTCCTTCTGCCTACTGGGGCAGGCTCAGGTTGTTCCTCCTCTGAGTCACGCTCTACCTGTGATTGACTTGGCAATGGTGGGGGGTTGTTTGGCCCAGCCCTATGGTGATCCTGCTGCAGCTGTTTTCGCAGAATCATATTATGTAGCATAGCACATACCATGACAATTTGGGTACATGTAGTTGGTGAGTGCTGCAAGGCTCCACCAGATGTATCCAGGCACCGGAACCGTGACTTGAGCAGCCCAAACACACGCTCAATTACATTTTGTGTTTGTGCGTGTGCCTCATTATGGCGTTCCTGTTCAGGTGTGTGTGCATTTCTGATGGGTGTCATCAGCCACGGCTCCAGTGCATATCCAGCATCCCCTACTAAGTGACCATGTGGGATATACCCACTGGCAAATGTCTGGTACAGCTGCGTCAGATGCCAGATATGGGAATCATGGTAGCTTCCAGGGCAGCCAGCACACACATTCATTATTATGCCCTGGGCATCACACACGACCTGGCAGTTGATGGAGGGGAAGCCCTTGCGGTTAATGTAGGCCCTACCCCGCATACTGGCTGGTGCATTGATGCATATGTACGTGCAGTCTATTGCACCCACTACCTCAGGGTATTCCGCTATTTGCTGGAAGAGACATATATTGCTGGCCAATACCTCACGGGCATTGGGGAAATATACATGATCACCGACATGTGCTGACATGGCATCCAGGAACTGGTGCAGTACCCTGGAGGCTGATGCCTGTGATATCCCCATCATATCACCAGTTGGTCTCTGGAAGGTACCTGTTGCTAGTATTCTTAGGCCAACACATACCTTGGTTTCCACTGGGATGAGTTCTCCTCTGTTGGTTCTGTGTGTGAGGCGTGGCCTGCACAGCTCAACAATTTGCTGCAGGAGGTCTCTGTCCACTCTATAGCGCTCCACTATCTCCAGCTCATGTAACCCCTGGTAGGTGACCCTGGGCCTGTACACTCTTCTCCGTCTCCTCACTGTGGGTTGTCTGGCACCATTTGCATTGTCACCACCCTCAGCAAGTCACCTATGTCTCCTTATGACAGCTATGGCAGCCCCTAGCATTTCTGCTCTGAGTGAAGCTTTTTCAGTTTTCACTTCTAATAGCTTACTCCTGTCTTGCAGTGTCTCTTGAGAGAAACATCCTGCACTGCTGTTTGCAGAGTGTTAAGTGCTGGGCTGGGCTAGCATTCTGCCTGTGTAATTGCCTGCTTCTAATTGTTTTCACCTGCTAGCTCCAGCAGTATTCCCTGCTAGCTTCCTACTATTTCTGTTGCTTCCTTTTTCCTTTCTGTTTCCTCAGGGGGGAGCAACGCTCATACCAGCGGAAACACGCTCACAGTGGCTTACACGCATGCACACATGCTTACACAGTTTAGCATCTACTTATTGGGGTTAAAACACGTGCACACCAGCACAAACAAGTCTTACAAGTCTGCCAACAGGCTCCCACATGCTCAGTCTGCCTTACACGCGTGCACACTGCCCTACTCGCGCCTCCTGGCGTGCACACGTGCGCATGCACGCCCAGCAAGAAACGTTGGTGTTGGCTACAGTGTACACCTTCCATTTCTTGACTTTCCCATGCTTATCTTGTGGCACTCCTCTTTCCATGATATGTGTCTGACATCTGTCACGTAACACTGTCCTCCAATGAACTGCATTTCCTTCTGCCATTCCCCCCTGTGATGTCACCTATCTCCTACTCTGTTCCTCCCCCTTATGTAACTCTTACACTACTCAGAATGTGCTCATTTGCTATGTGAGAGTGCGATTCAGTATCCTAACACTCATTTACATAAGATTGCTTACTAATGCTTAGTTACATGTCTTAGACTCAGCTTCCCCCCTTAGCAACCACTAAACGGAGGCCATGTTGTTTTTGGTCTGCTGGTCCCTGCATTGTAAATACATGTATTGCATAAAACCCACATTTGTGGGTTTATAACCTTCATTTTTATGTTTTATATAGCGCAGCCCGTTTGCGCGGTGCTGCGCTGCGTTTGGATCGCCGAAAAAATAAAATTACTTTTTTCTCATATTTGCATCAGGGTACTTTGGCAATGGCCACATATTTGGCCATTGTCATGCTGCCTGACACATATGCACCCTTTATTTGGAGCTGACATGGCTCCATTGTGTTATTTGCAGAAACGTACTCAGTTGTCAACTGAGTACATTTCTGCAGCTAACACGACTCTTACATGGGCTGGTTTCAGCTTCGTGGATCGCTAATCTACCTCATTTGCATGCCTTTCGGCTGCAAGTGAGGTGATTAGCATATCCACGCCCAGTCCATGTAAGAGACGTTTTAGCTGGTCTCTTACATGGAATTTCGGGCTGTTCCTGGATCGCAAGGGCTGCATGGAGTCTTACACTACTCTTAGACTCCGTGCAAGCCTTCATGAATCCTGCCCGGTGTCTTGTTATTAATTCTTAATAATGGAAACTTTAGTGTACTGTGTGGCTGCTGCTATTGCATTCAGATTTCGGAACAGAAAAGTCTTTTATTTATCTTATTGAGATTCCGAATGTAAGAAAGTGGTTCATATGTGTCAGATACTACTAAAATGTATGCAGCTGGACTTAGTACCTGAAGGAAGTTATTTATATTTTTAGTTTGTTTGCCAAAAGGGTAAGTGAATTGGCCCTTCTCAGACCCTTTCATCCACAACCCAAGTCAGTGACAAGAGAACTGGACTAAACTTCGGACCGTGGAAGTGGATCTGTGAGGCAGAGATTATACCACTGAGTTGTTGTATATTATAACAGGATAATTTATCTGATAGCTTACTTTTTGTAATGGTAACTGACTGACTGTAAAGTGCGAGCGAGGCCACACTTTAGAGATGCACTGCAGCATTTTTATCAGGTTAAGTGTGGTCTGGCTGTGCAAGTAGTAGTGTACTACTGAGCCCTGCAGTATGCTGAAGCTCAGAAAATATGCCCTTTCTGTTTTGGGGAAGAGGCATTTTTCCCCATTAGTTAGATGATCATTCCTCCACATTACAGAACAATGTGTGAACAACAGTAGTAAAGAAAGCATTTGAGCTAGAGCTCTGGCATATGGGATGATTTTTACACAACAAACTTTCTTGGACAGTAGTATAACCCCCCCCCCACACACACACACACACATACACACACACACACACAGTTAGTTTTGGTATCATGGCCATCAAGCCAAGATTAGTCGAGTTCATGTGTTCATGTCTCAGTAATAAAACAAGATGAGACATATCACCCTCATTTCATTTATTACAGACTTGTCTCTGGGAGGTCCCCTAAGGCACGTGTAACGAGAGCTTCTATTACAGAAGAAATTAGGTGATATACATGAGATGCGTGGAGTCATTCTGAAATATCGAAGAAGAGCTGTGACTCACCAGACATTAGCTAGGCTGTCTTATTTTAAAACGAGAGTTTCTGCTTTCTTCAGCTAACAAACGTATATCTGTATTCTGGGTTTCTGCAAAAAAATATAATGCCTTCTACACTGCAACATTTCATGGCAGTAGCAGTATCCATAAATTAATGAAGATGTTATCAGGGAGTTTATTCAGTATACATAGTGATTTAGAAATGCAGGCAAGGTCGCTGTTATTATTCAGCTAGAACATATAGTGATGGGCATTAAACTTTCAGACAGGATACCTCGCAGTTCTAAACACTTACAAGGAGCCATCTAGAAATAAAAGAAGAATAGCTGCTTTTCACGTAGTGGGCACTTCTTATTCTTTTATTATTTGTGTTTCTCCATGGCATGGTTATAAGAAACAAAGGGCAATTTGTTGCTCACCACAGATAAAACACTGTTACATAAAATGCATGAATCTGCAGAGCCCACTAGTTTAAAAAGCATATAGTGCAGAATTAAATGACAATACATGTCGTTTGCAGCCTGCATATGGTCTTGGTGAGAAGTGAAGGTGATGGCAGTGCAAAGTCAGATAATAGAAACTATGGGATTGATTGGAAGGATAAATATGACACCAACAAAGACAGGTTACAGGAGGGGGAGGAGAGGTAGTATACTATGCATAAAGCTTTCACAGAAAATGTATTATGACCTAAAAGATGCTGCAGGTAAGGACACATTGTCGGAAAAATTCTTCAAATGTAACATGCCCTATTGTGGCACAACCTACTGTGTTATCCTATTATCGCAATGCCTTGTAGATGTGACATGTACACACACACACACACACACACACACACACACACACACACACACACACACACACACACACGCTCACACGCACACACACACACAAACACGCACAACACACACACACAGACACACAGACACACAGACACACACACACATACACACACAGACACACAGACACAGACACACACACACACACACACACAGACACACAGACACACACACACAGACACACAGACACACACTCACACTTACACTCACACACACACACACACAAACACAGACACACACACAGACAAAAACACACACACAGACACACACAGACACACACACAGACACAGACACACACAGACACACACACAGACACACACACACACACACACACACAGACACACACACACACACACACACACACACACAGACACACACACACACACACACACACACACACACACACACACACACACACACACACACACACACACACACGCACACACACACACAGACACACACACACAGACACACACACACACACACACACACACACACACACACACACGTACGTTAATGTTGCTGTTATGCTGCATTTACTTGTGCTAGCTTTTTTTTTTTTTGGCCAACTAAGGTTAAAAAAATAGAAGTGGTGAGGAAAAGTGCAAACAGAAGAAGCTGAAAAATAAGTTGTGTTCTGCTTGCACTTTTCTACCTGAGCTCTGTTTTTCTTTTAAGAGATGTGCTAAGCAAGAGGAAAAGAAACAGAGGTACAGTGAAAAGCTTTAGTCATAGTACATGGATTTTATGCCATGAATATGCAGACTTGATTCTTCCCTAGCTTTTCTGTTATAGTAAATCACTACTTTGAAACAGTGAGTATCCAGTGGAGTTTGCTTATTCTCCAAGCCTTCTTCTAGAAGGTCTTACTCTGGAATTTAGAAATGTTCCCACCAGCGGTAAATCCTGTTTACTGCTGAAAGTAAATACTTCTGATTCAGAGACATGTTAAACAGCACAGAACCTAGGAAGGACCACCTGCAGAACCTTACAGGCCATATCCATTGCTTTCTGTATTGCCGTCTCTTTAGCCATGCATCTATCCATTCCTTCATTTTCTGTCCCAAACCCATGCAATGCAGTTTACTTAGCAGTGGCTCATGCAAGAACATGATAAACTGCTTTACTGAACTCTATGTCAATGACATGCACCAGCATTCCTTTTTCTAATTCACTTTAGATGCAGTAGGAAAACCAGACTGAGTTTGCCTGACAGCTCCTTATAGACAGGCATCCATATCGATTATTGTTCTTGGGGTTACCAATCCAGGCTTGTAGTGAACTTAATTTATTACAGATGACCACTGCATTTATATGGGCAAGTCTGCAACACTGTAAAGATAGCCAGAATGGGTCATGTGGGTTTGGATGTAGTATATTGGTTAGTGGTGGTCGATGGTTAGGGTGAATGTCTCTGCCAGTTAATAGAGAAATTATGATGAATGTTTTATTTTATGGAAAAGGTGACCTATAGAGCCTAATTTTTTTAGCAGTGATGTAAATGCACATATAGTTGTTTTTTTTTTGTAAACATAAACTAAAGCATGCTGAGAATAAGCATTGTATAGGGAAACATGGCTTGCTTATGATACGTATTAAATACTTAAGGAGATAAAGAGCAATTATGTCAACATCTTATTAATATTACTAACATCCTCAAATGCATCCCACTGAAAAATCAGTTTAACCTGACAAAAGTGAAATATTTACTTGTCAAATGGTATGGCCCCTTGTAAAGCTACTATTAACCCATGAATATGCATATAGAATAGTGTTTGATAGATAGAGTTTAAATTAAGGTTGCTGGGTTTGTCTAGAATAAAGCCCAACTGGTAGGATGAAATTGCTGAAGTGTTTATTTGCATTAATCTACTGGCCATAAGAGAAGACAGAGGGCCGGATTCATGAAGACTTGCACGGAGTCTAAGAGTAGAGTAAGACTCCATGCAGCCAACATGTCTGCTGAGCGATCCAGGAACAGCCGGCAGGGGCGTGCAAGAGAGCTCCTAAAACGACTCTTACACGGACAGGGTTAGGTTATACAAATTACCTGATTTGCTGCCGAAAGCTATGCAAATGAGGTACATTTGTGATCCAGGAAACCCTAACCTGTCCGAGTAAGAGTAGTGTTATTTGCAGAAATGTACTCAGTTGTCAACTGAGTACCGTTCTGCAAATAGCAAAACGGAGCCGTGACAGCTCCAAGTAAAGGATGCATCCAGTTGAGGAAGCATGCCAATGGCCAAATATATGGCCATTGGCATTTTTTCCCATTGCAAAATAAAAAAAAAAATATATATATTTTTTTTACCTCGATCTCCGATGTTTAAGCATAGCGCAGGGCCACACAAACGTGCTGTGCTCTAAAAATCAGAAAACCAAAGAATAAAAGGCACAAATAGGGAATTTATTCAAAATATTACTCTGCCATGCAAGTGAATGGCAGGCTGAAGACAACATGGCTACTGAGTAGAGGTTGCTAAGGGGGGAAGCTCAGTCTTAGAGATGTAACTAAGCATTAGTAGGCAATCCTATGCAAATGAGGATACGGATAGTGAATCCCAATATTCCCTGCTATGTGAACCATGTCCCTCGAGTGTAAGAGTAGGAAAAAGGGAGTAACAGAGTAGGAGATGGGTGACATCATGAGGGGGTATGTATGAAAAAGACTGTAAGCTTATTGGAGCAGAGTAGCATGTGGTTGCTGTGAGTTACTCAGGACTAAAAGAGGTGTGTCTACAGTTGTCTAGACTGAAATCAAGAAACTGAAGGTGTACGCTGTGGCTATTACTAAAGTTTCATGCCAAGCTGCTTACACTGTGTGCGCACGCGTGCATGCGTGTGTGCATGTGTGAACCTGTTTAAGCCTATGTGCGTGTGTGTGCGCCCGTGTAAGCCTGTGTAAGGCCGTCTAAGCAAGTATACAGGAATGTGCACCCGCCTAAGCCTGTGTAAGCCTGTGTGCATGCGCGTGTGAGCGTGTTTGTGCTTGTTTGTGTGGTGCTGCCCCCTGTGGAAACAGAAATGGGAAAAGGAAGGAAAGGAAGTAGTAGGAAATTAAGCAAGGAGAACTAGCAGAGCTGTCAGGTGAAATCAATCAGAATCAGCCAATTACACAGGCAGTACACTAGTCCAGCCCAGCCTAGCACCTAAAACTCTGCAAACAACATCCCCCCATGTTTTTCTCAGAAACACTGCAACACTGCAGTCAACAAAAAGAAGTGAAAACTTAAAAAACTTAAACTGAGACATAAAAATGTTAGGGGCTGCCATTGCTGTTATAGGCAACATGTGCAAGATGCTGAAGGTGGTGCCATTGCGAATGCTGCTGACCAACCCACAGTGAGAAGACAGAGAAGAGTGTACAGACCCAGGGTAACCTACCAGGGGCTACATGAGCTGGAGATAGTGAAGCACTATAGAGTGGACAGAGAGCTCCTGCAGCAAATTGTTGAGCTGTGCAGGCCACACCTCACACACAAAACCAACAGAGGGGAACCCATCCCAGTGGAAACCAAGGTATGTGTTGGCCTAAGAATACTAGCAACAGGTACCTTCCAGAGACCAAGTGGTGATATGATGGGGATTTCACAGGCATCAGCATCAAGGGTACTGCACCAGTTCCTGAATGCCATGTCAGCACATGTCGGTGATCATGTATATTTCCCCAATTCCCATGAGGTATTGGCCAGCAATATGCGTCTCTTCCAGTAAAGAGCGGAATACCCTGAGGTAGTGGGTGCAATTGACTGCACGCACATACACATCAAAGCACCAGCTGGTGAGCGGGGTAGGGCCTACATCAACCACAAAGGCTTCCACTCCATCAACTGCCAGGTCATGTGTGATGCCCAGGGCATAATACTGAATGTGTGTGCTGGCTGCCCTGGAAGCTACCACGATTCCCATATCTGGCATCTGTCGCAGCTGTACCAGACATTTGCAAATGGGGACATCCCTGACGGTCACCTAGTGGGGGATGCCGGATACGCACTGCAGCCGTGGCTGATGACACCCATCGAAATGCACACACACCTGAGCAAGAATGCCATAATGAGGCACACGCTCAAACACGAAATGTAATTGAGCGTGTGTTTGGGATGCTCAAGTCATGGTTCTGGTGCCTGGACACATCTGGTGGAGCCTTGCAGTACTCACCAACTACATGTACCCAAATTGTCATGGTATGCTACACAATCTGATCCTGCGAAAACAGCTGCAGTAGGAACAGCATGGGGCAGGGCCAAACAGCCCCCCATCATTGCCAAGGCCTGCACAGGCACAGCGTGACTCGGAGGAGGAAAAACCTGAGCCTGCCCCAGTAGGCAGAAGGAGGCGTGCCCAGTATGCCTTATCCTTGGCAAAGAGGCAATGCATAGCACATACACTGGCTCAGAAGGAACCCTGGAAATGATACCTCTCACTGACTCGCACATTAAATAAAAGGGATGCCCAACTTGACACTACCTGTTTCCAAACATGTATAGGGAGTGTAGTATGTGCATCCAACATAGGCAGCCCTGCAGCACCACCTGAGGCATGATTGCCATGTTTTACACAATATAAGCAGTGCTAGGCAGCTTTTACCAATATGTAGTGTATGTAAACAAAATTGCTCGTGCAATGTTGGTCAAGGTCGGCCAAAGCTGAGAAAAGTCAGTTAAACATGCTCATATCTGCTTTACTGTACCTTAAGCAGTCTGGTCTGGCCAGCATGAAAATAAAACCCAGGATACTGTGCACTATAGTCACAGTACTGACCCACTAAGCCATGATAGCATTACAGTGGTACAGACACAGCAGGACAATTGTACACTAATGCAAACACAAAGCAATGCTGTATCATGTCCCTAATGAGGCAAATGGGTAACTTCACCCACATGCCTATGCAGACAGAGAACATCAGGCCAGGCGTTGTGATGTGGGTTGTGTAGGCTATGAAGTCGCAAGCCAATATATGTGGCAATGGATGCTAAGACCTGTAGTATACGAGTATGCCTCAAGCCAGTATGATAGGCAACACTACAGACTGTAATGGTGTCCTGTACATAGCAGTGCAGGCACAGCAAATGTGTATAAGTGTCAGGTGAAACCCACATCCTATGTACACCCACAGTAACAATCCGGTGTACCCATGGTTAGAAATGTACAAAGAATAGCTGTCCCCCTGTATGTAGAAATGTTGATAGGTCTATGCAAAGTGTCTCATGGAAACCCTGCAGGCACAGCATGATCCCTGTTGATCTATGATACAAAGGTGAGCCCTGCTGTAAAAATACACCTTGATTTACCATACACATATGGTATGTGTATACTGTACGTGCTCACACACTCCAACATATGTAGTGGATTTCAGTCTGCATCACACTGAAAGGTCATACTGGGCATGCTCACACACTTAAACAAACAAAGCAAATGTCAGGCAGGAAGATACTGAAAGGTCATAGTGGGCATGCTCACACACAGACTACATACGGTTGTCATAATAAGGGATCTATGGACAAACGTGTATAGTCATCTCTACTTCCAGAAACACATTCACAAAGTGGTCTGAAAATCCTGCTATGTGTACACACAAACTGCCAAGGTCTGTGCATGTAGGTCAAAGGAGGTTGCCACTACTCAGCAGTCATCAGACCTGTCAGAGACTACCACAACACACTTGTGAGGAATCTGACTAGGCACGGTCATCAACTAGAAAGAACAATGAAGAACCTTAACAAGATGATTACTGGCCTCAAATAGTTGCCCCATGCAACAAGAATGAATGTAACCCAATCTGTACTCAGTGGCATACTGTATACGCAGCAGATCTCTGTCCAACAGACAGGTGCATGTCATGGTTACACTCAGATCTGTTCTGAGTTACAGCTCAATGGCACTAAATGTACAGAGCCAACTGATATTGGCAACATCCTGGCAGATAGGATCAGTGTTAACTTTACTCCCCTCTCACCCATGAAAGAGCACATGTCTATAATGGAAGACTGCAAAGTTGCTGTCATCACGGCTGCACAGGTAAAAAAACACTCTCCAAAGCCAGTAGCACAGCAGCCATGGGACCAGATAACTTCCCAGGCTGTGTAGTATCTACTTCCCTGAAGTAAACATTAACATGGAGGTTCTGTGGATACTGACATTTCCAGAGGACTGCAAACTATGAGTCATTATTGTAAACACTAAAGATGTAGGCATCCTACAAAAGGGCCGCACTGAGACAGATGGCTGTTGTCCAAGCCATGGGCTGTAGCTCAATGCCAAAAGGTGCATTATCATCACCTTTGTTAAAATCTCTGTAGCCAAGAACTACAACATAGGTGGTAGTATATCTCACACTTTAAGTGTGGCAAGAGACCATGGATCACGGGGGGACAGTGGACACAACTGTGATAAGCACATTCCCACAGTAGTCAGGAAACCCTCTTGTGTGGCACACCTCATCACAAAATGTGTCTCATGCAGAATAAAAGAGGACATTGTTCCCCTCTACTCACCACTCATGAGAACTATAAAAGAGTACAACGCCACTGTTGATATGTACCTCACAAGACAACTACAACAACTGGAAAGCCAGCTGCAATACCTCACAAAGAGCATTAGTGGCGTGAAATACATGCCATACACAGACCATCGCAAAATGCTCCATCGGTACTCCCTTGCATATCGCCTACTCAGAGGTGTTTACTGCATAACATCCAAAGCTATGTCAAACATGCAGATGTTGGATATGTGCTGGTTTCGTTTTAGCGTTTAGTGTTTTGTGGAACTTCATACAATAAATTTGTGGCAAGCCAACCATATTTCCTGGATTTCTACTTTTTTTGGTTATCCACGTAAAACACTCACAATCACCCTGACCTTTGGACCCAAGACCATGAGTGAAATACAAAAGGAAGTGGTGTAGCCATTTACCTTATGGATATCCACACCTCCAGGTTAGTGCCACAGCATGAGGCCTTGGAGACCATGCAAGTGCAACTAACATTGGGCAAAGCTGCCCATCAGATTGTAGCCTGCTACAGATCATGTACCTTGTCTCAGGAACCTCACTCAGTATTCTGGAGACCAGTGGCAAATATAAAGGTCCTATCAAACACCGTTATATTAGGAGATTACAACTACCCAAACAATGAGTGGGTGAATTACTCGTATGCAATGTCCTTTGCCCAATGTGTCCTACAGTTAAGAAACTCTAACACCCTGGAACAGCTGGTCAGCATGCCCACTAGAGGTGACAACATACTGGATATGATCATCACCAACATGGGGTACCAGTGTTCCACAACAGAGATAAACCCCTGGCTGGTAATATCAGATCATTAAGTAATCACACTGGACATCCACATCCCACCTCCTCACCCAGTCAATGAAACCACTGTGAAGACATTTTCAAAAGCAAACTGCACACTTCCCAAGACCAAAGTGGAAAGTTCCAAAGCCCTCTTGCTGTAGGATAATGGTATACAATCTGCCGAATCATTTACAAGTGCATCCTATGAGCATCTACAGGGATGCATGGATTGAGACATCACAAATAAAACCTCATATATATATATATAGTAATGCACTCCTCCAAAAATAAGAAAAGAATCTGGTGGTCGTTGCCCATAAATAAGCTAGACAATAGAAGGAGGAAACTAACACCTGATAGAGTCAACTTCACTAAAGGAAAGGCATCACTGATCATTACTAGGATGAAACAATGATCGCTCATAAAATAATCCAAGCACAGTTTCTAAAGACAAACTGCCAAGGAATGTAAGAATAACAACCACAAAGCCTTCTGTAGCTATATCACACATGTAGGTGTCAACTTCCAAATATGCTGTCAGCTACTGAAAAAAGTAATGACATACACCAAACCAACTTTCATTGCCCACACCCAGGGGGACAAGTGCAGTGTAAACTCCCCATCACCCCAAAAGGGCCTGTGTCTATCACAGAAGGATGCAGAGACACAGATGTCATGGACATGCATTTAAAGACAGCCCTCACCAAAGCTAAGAACATAGCATCAATGTGACTGTAAGTTGTCCCAGGCTGCGGCCCACAAGGAACTACACCCTCACCTAAATTCACTGTCCAGACTCAAGCATATCACAGGCTATGTACCCAAAGAATGGCATACACTAACAGTCATCCAGCTCCACAAAGGGTGTGCCAAAACAGAACTTGGAAACCATTGCCCAACATGTGTACTCAGCCTGGTCTACAGAGCTATTGAGCAAATCATCATGGAACCCATACACTGAGACATTGGAGATCTCCAGACACTGGACTCTACACAACTTCGCCTTGTTAAAGGCATAGCCTGGCTCCCAAACCTAGTTGACTTATTTAAAACAGTTGCCATGAACATAGATGGAGGTGAAAGTAGTCCACACAGCCCACCTGGACCTCACTAAGGGCTTACCACAGCATTCCCCACTCTGTCATCATGGACAAGTGTACCAGCTTGAACATGAACAGCTATGTCACAGGATGGGTGGCCAAGTGGCTCACAGATCAAACACACATGTTCATAGTTGGGGGTGCCATGTCCAACTCTAAGCCAGTCACACATGGCATCACACAGGTCTTGGTCCCGGGACCCAACCTGTTCAGTCGATACTGCTCAGAGGTACAGGCAAGCATGGCAGGTGTAAGAATGAACATATTTGCAGATGACTGGAAACTGTGGTCCATAATTGACTGTACAGCTGACACAGACATCCTCCAGAAGTGTCTTACAGAAACAGATACCTGGTGTCAAAACAATGCCCTCAATCTGAATGGCAAATAATGCATAGTCATCCCCTTTGGGTAATACAAAGTGCACACAAATTACCACATAAGTGGTAATCCAGCATGTACGGAGAAAGTAATTATGGCCCTGGGTACACAGGTAGATAGTAAACTCACCTTTGATGATCACATGGCCAAAGTGTTTAGACATTCGTTCAATGTAGGCCATCTAAAGTCACCTAATGTAACACACTTCATATAGTCTGATGATGTCACCATCCTACAAATATACCTGTAGAAGAGAAACCCTCCAAGTAATATGTATAGCGTGTCGTGTTAATGCGTACTCCTCTGGTATCATGAAGTAGTTAGGTATGGGTTTGAATCCTGCACTTGGTAACTGTGTTTGTGTGTGTTCCCCTGAGGGCGAAACAACCTTTTAGGAGAGTAGTGAAACACCTCAAAGGTGGTAATCTAACCTTTGTCAACTCTGATGACGTCAGCATCCTACAAGTAAACCTGTGGAAAATAAAACTCCCACTGATCCATATAGTGTGTCATGTTAATGCGTACTCCTCTAGTATCATGAAGTAGTCAGGTAGGGGTTTGAATCATGCAACTGTGTGTGTGTTCACCTTGGGAAAGAACATCCCTCCAGGAGAATAGTGAAACACCTCAAAAGTGGTAATTTAACCTTTGTCAACTCTGATGATGTCAGCATCCTACAAGTATACCTGTGGAAAATAAAACTCCCACTAATCTGTATAGTGTGTTGTGTTAATGTGTACTCCTCTAGTATCATGAAGTAGTTAGGTAGGGATTTGAATTGTGCACTGGACAACTGTGTTTGTGTGTTCCCCTTGGGAAGGAACAACCCTTTAGGAGAGTAGTGAAACATCTCAAACATGGTAATCTAACCTTTGTCAACTCTGATGATGGCAGCATCCTACAGGTATACCTGTGGAAAATAAAACTCCCACTAATCTGTATAGTGCATCATGTTAATGTGTACTCCTCTAGTATTATGAAGTAGTTAGGTAGGGGTTTGAATCCTGCACCAGGCAATTGTGTGTGTTCTCCTTGGGACGGGACGAACTTTTAGGAGAGTAGTGAAACACCTCAAAAGTGGTAATCTAACCTTTGTCAAGTCTGATGATGTTAGCATCCTACAAATATACCTGTGGAAAAGAATACTCCCAGTAGTTTGTATAGCATGTCATGTTAATGCATACTCCTCTAGTATCATGAACTAGTTAGTTAGGGGTTTGAGTCCTGCACCGGGCAACTGTGTGTATGTTCCTCTTGAGAAGAAACAACCTTTTAGGAGACTAGTGAAACACCTCAAAAGTGGTAATCTAACCTTTGTCAAGTCTGATGATGTCACCATCCTACAAATATACCTGTGGAAAAAAGAACTGACAGTGATGTGCATAGCGCGCCATGCTAATGCGTACTCCTCTAGTATCATGATGTAGTTAGGTAGGGGATTGAATCCTGCACTTGGTGAGTGTGTGAACTGTATGTGGGTGATACTGTTGGTCAATGTGCTGTAGGTTTTGCTTTTACCACTGTATGACATATCAGTATGCATTGCACATGTGAGCTAGCTGTGTGTCAAATACATATCTGTACATGTTACCTCAATGATTGCATGTGTGGGAACCCTGCTTTCTCCAAGAACACAGCTGTCATCCTTGCCAGAATGTGTTGCTGCTTCCCAGACCTTAGGTCACATCTGTATGTTTGTGACAAGGCCAGCCACTGCAGTGATCCCTGGCCTAGGTCATATGTGTCACACAAAGTCATTATGATTCCTATTGGGATGTGTGAGTGAGGGTCTATGGCCAAGGTATATGTCAGACCTGTTCAAACACAGCAAAGTCTGTCCATCATGACTATTCATAGGTGTAGAACAAACCATGGATATGCATGCAGACCCCTTATTGCTTATGTGATCTACCAATGGATTCCAAAATACCTTTGGAAATGTGATTAACAAAGGAGAGATGACATAACATTTGGTTGCATGTACACATCGGTACCTGTTCATCATGCTGGTGGCTATTGTGGGGATATTATGGTTCTTAAAGGTGGATGACTATGCTCAGTTTGGCTTATAGCTTTACAGCATGGGTTTGACAACAGGCATTTGTCTGTATGATACCCTTGTGGAGTATGTGTGTGTCATCTGAAGAATGCATTATAGGCCACAGTATGCATTACCAGACATGGACGGACATATCCCTACTGTGATTGCTTGTACCTAAGGGAGCTATATGGCAAACAGGAGTGGTCTCAGTAATGGGTGCAGGTGAATACCAGTGGTTGCTGGCATTGTACAGTACCTGAAGGATCCAAATATTGCTGTGTGTCCTACATCTGTGTGTCGTTTGTCAAGACATCATCTAACGATTGGTTATGGTCAGGTTGTTGAAGTGATGTATGCCACCAGAATGCAAAACAATGACAGATAGTAACAGCATCACCCACAGCACAGTGTCAAACCATGTCATACACACATGTGTAGTCAGGTTCCGGAATGTGTGTAGTACAATGCATACTGGCCCACAATAGAAACTATGTAGTGCTACTGTGTAATACAGAGCATGTCACCCTGGCCATGTGTCCACTATGCACGTACATGCAGACAGTGCACCTCCACCATGTTCACAACTGTACACCTGCAAATCTGTGCTACACACATCCCACACATACTGTCCACTCTCTAACACATGCTGCCAATACTGCACACATCAGCCAAGTGGCACGTGGCCGAACAATACACAATTGAAACCAACACTGGTGTAAACAACACTACAATGACAATCATAGCTTTAATGCATCATGCCTGCTCAGTTACACCTTCAAGCATATCATTACACTCTACAGCTGACAACATGCTAACATTGCTATACTGCTATATAGACACCCTGTGCATCAGCACCATGGTAGTCTGTTCCTGCATCGATGTTACAGATGACAGGAGGTGGCACAGGTTTCATCATATGCACAGGGTGTGTTGTTAGTTCGCCAGAGGCCTACAGTGAACCATCCAAATGACATGTATGTGTGTGTGTGTGTGTGTGTGTGTGTGTGTGTGTGTGTGTGTGTGTGTGAGGGGTAATAATACTGTAATGGGCCAATGTTGTTGTAATGTGTGTGGGTGTATGTGTTAGCCCTAGGTGTCTGGAGTATGTGTGCGTGTCTGCATGCACACAGTTCCACCATGTGGCTGCCATATACGGGTATTTGCGGGACAGCCACAGACTGTACCTGTGAGGCTTTACAGATCACCGCCTCTGGCCATGGATACGGTACCTGTGCCAGGCAGGAGTACTACTGACACTATCAGGTATTAAGCCAGACTGGGTACTATCCCCAGAGGTGGATGGATGCACACTGGACACAGGTCCCTGCTGGGACTGTCCAGAGCCATGTGCACCTGATCTTCTAAGACATTCTATGGACAGCCCACTCCCAACATTGCTGGAGCTGGTACTGGCACTACGGGAGTGGCTGTGGCTTGAGGGACGTCTGCAGCGACTGCCAGCTGCTGATGTTGCTGGCATACATCCACGTCGACGTCTCAACCGTCCCGCACTGTCCTGACACATGGACATGACATTGTGGAGGATATCTAATGTCTCTTCCGAACATCTATCTTTGACCTCGGTGTAATGTCGGATGGCACCTGCTAGGTCAAGGATACTGTCAATGACAGCGGTGTTATGGGCCCTCTGTGCCCTTAGTCCCTGTCTGGTGTACCATTCCATATGTGCCTGTGCCTCCATGACAGCCTGGAACATGCATGACATTGTCAGACCTGTGGCACATCTGCCAGTGGCATGATGAGCAGCAGTGCTCCTATGCAAACCCCTGGACATCTGCCTGGTACCCTTCCAGACATCTGGGTATGGCTGCTGTGTTGGGATGCATGTGCCATGGATACCACAATGTCCTGGAGAATGCCAACAGTACGCTGTCCCTCAGCTATGGGCATTGGTGATAGATATATTGGCAGTATGACTGTATGCATGGATGGGGTGGACAGCTGTGTACTGTCAATTGGTGGCCCAATGACAGACCCTGGGAAACACGCCTGTGCCTCAATGCACCTATCTTCATTATCACTATGTGGCTCAGTGACATCAGTTTCCCTGCTGCAGTGAACCAGCCCTAACACAGCACCTGTGGGAGGGAGACAGGAAACACACTTTACGACTTGTACATGATGTCGGCACACATGCACACATGAACACATGCACACCTGGACACATGAACACATGCACACATGCACACATGTACACATGAACACATGCACACATGCACACATGAACACATGCACACATGCACACATGCACACATGCACACATGCACACATGAACACATGAACACATGCACACATGAACATAAATACACTCCTCACTACAGCAGATACCCACACACACCACCAGCAATCCAAAACATACTTAATAGTGGTTGAAGGTGGGTTATAGTATCACAAAGAAAACAGTCATATCACACATGTCAGCATGCTGTTGCCTAAGACCATGCAGTGTGAGTGTAGACAGCCCATGTTAATAACAGTATACATTGCTTTGATGCATGTGTGCTGTTGTTCAGTGATTGGCCTCACAGCCAGTCGTTACATGGGTTTGTAAGGTGCCCAATAGGGAGCATTGACTAACATGAATGTGTTATGTGCTGAAGAGTGTCGCACAGCCCAACGATAGGCCTCTACCCCTCAGGTATATTATGTGTGCTGTGTGGATGACATGTGGGATACTGAAGTGTGACCTTACAGCGGGTGTCTGGATATGCTATGTGTAGCATGTTAAGGTGTACTGCGTATGACAAAGTTGTGGATGTTGTGTACATGTGTATCAACTATGCCTATCCAATGTCCAGTATGGTGTTACCACAATTGTGTGTGCTGCTCTGTGTATTGCATGTGATTGAGGCAGCTACTGTCATTACTGAGATGTGCATAGTCTCACAGCAAATGTGCACAGCATGCATTATGCGTAGGTGTGTTACATGTACATGGCCTACACCTCACCTATGACATGCACATTTCATTAGCAATATTAAAATTATAACACACTCACCAGCATCGACCGTCTGCCTTGCTGTCACACCAGAGGGACCTACAAGAATATGAGACAGTTTGTCAGTGGCCACAACTGTGCCATTGCTACTGTGAGTTTGCTAAAGTACAGTAGTACAACAGTCGACAGTCACAGGCATACAGATTATATTCCAAATATCAGTATTGCACAACACTATGCAGCACAACTGCTAAACACACAGTACACATGTCACATATGCATAATCTACCAATACAGATTACAGTAGTCTACAGATAGGTCATGTTACCTGCACGCTCCATGTCAACATGCTGGGTGGCTCTGGCCTCCATGATGACACATGTCAGTTGCTGTTCCCATGGTTGGTCAGGAGCCACCACACTTAGGAGCAGCTCCTCCACTCTGGTGAGGGGAAAATGAATGGCCACCCCACCACCTGTGGCAAGCTGTTGTCGATGGATATCAGATGCATGCCGCTGGACATGTCTAATTAAATCACTGCAGTGATGGCATACCTGCTCATATGTCCGGTTATGCATGCCTATGTCATTTACCCGATGAACGAGATCTTGCCACAGTGCAGTCTGCTATGCTGGTCCTGGCTAGTTCTAGAGAACAGCAGGGTGTAGTGCTGCACAAGGCTGTTGTGTATTTCTGCCTCCTCTGTAGCTGTATAAGACGGGTTTCTTTGGTGGGATATACCCCTGGAAGGCAATTAAACAAGATGTGTGAGCAAGTCAAGTGGCACACTTAACATCCTAAAGTACAGATATCAATTACCTGCCATATTTCACATCCGATTGGTTGTCAGAAAATAGACATGTTCAATACCACATATTAGTGCTCAGGCCACAACTGGCTGTCAGTGCCTGCCACACTCTATATATCAAACCATGTTCTGCACAGCAGCAAAGAGAAGCCAGTATGTAAGACTATACACCAGTACATGGCACACTGTATGTGACACAATGCACCACCTAGCCACAGGAGGTATATATCAAGCTAATGCATAAAGAAAGATGTCATCCATTGCAATGAATGTAAAGTACAGTTACAGTATTACCAGTATACCACAGTAGTCTTTGATGCGAACCCCCTGCCTAGCATATGTGCACAGTTGTTGATATAGGTGGCATACTTCTGTACTAGACTATACATGTTGCTAGATACACATGTATACCCTGTAACACAGATATGATTGAGGGCATGGTACAGGCATAATTACACACACATCAGACATACATACAACACACAAATGTATGCCAACCCAGATGAGCTTTACCTGTGTACCATACAGTACTGTGTGTCACTACTTACAAAACCTTATGCCTGAGGTATGTAATCTGTGCGGCCTACAGGGAAGACACAAAACAGTGTTTCCAAGCAATGTGAACATGCACCATACTGTACTGTTTAGGCCTGCAGCTTCAGGTAGAACTACAGTTCATATGGGAGTTGGATTCACCAGCAGTACCACTCACTAAGCATACATGTATTGCTTTAGCCTACAATGGGACACCACAGTCGACAACAAGGGACTACGTCACACCGTATGCCATACTACTTTTTCTGCCTAGCAATAGCATACACATCTTTTTCTGGGATTACAGCTAGGACACAAACTGCTGTGACAGAAAAAATTTCACACCAAGCTATCACACCTTTACAGACCTTGCACACATTCACCAACACATTCACCATCACACTCAGTAAACCTCACATAGCAATTATTGCACTAAGTACATGTGTGTGTGCATCGTGTCATGGGTAGGTAATACGCTATTGGCCCTAGGGCCTACAGCAGCCTAGCCATATGCTACCCTGGCCTTTGACACACATGTAATTTAATTTCACTTGCCCTTGTCAACCAGAGCCACAGAGGTGATTCCTGGGGTGTATTTCCTATCTCCCAAACAATCATCAGGAGTATTTATGACAACTGCTAATGAGGAGCTTTGTTTGCTATTGATAGGTGGTTTGTTCCAGAGTATGGCATGTCTCTGAGTTAGAACTCTATCCCTCCAGCATGTGCTGTTTAGTGAGCTTTCCAAAAAAAAAAAACATTTGCTTCTTAGATATTGAACTCAGGAAAAATAAAGGATACTTTTCATCTAAAATCTATAGAAAAAGCACTTTTTCCAATACATATCTACATTTTTCCAGTTCCCACCCTCGTCACCAAAAGAAATCAGTGGTGAAAGGCCAACTCATAAGGGTGGCCAGGATGACCACACTGGAAGAAGACTTTGTAAAGGAATGTGAGAATTTGTATCTGATGTTTTCTCATAGAGGGTATCCGGATTCATTCCTAGAAGGAATATTTAGTGAAGTCATTTCAAAAAGGAAACATGGGGTGTACAAGGCAATACTGAGAATACAGAATGTAGTTGACCAGCCTAATCAGCTTAATGACAGTACGACTGACATTCAAAGTATTGAGGATTACAACGGTTCAGTGGTTTCCACGGTTGAACTGGGAGGGGGGAATAAGAATTTCATGACCTCATTCACCTTTACCTTCTGCCCAGAAGCCTTTGAAATTTCCAAAACAGTTAAGAAATACTGGTTTTGTTTATCGTTGGACAAAGAATTAACACAAACCTTTAAGTATGGCCCTACTATTACATTCAGGAGGGGCACTAACACGAAACAACTTTTAGAAAGGAAACCAGAGAGATCCAAGGGCAAAGGAGGAACTAAGAAATGCGGGGCATGTAGGTACTGTGCATATATAAATACTACTGATTCATTTATGATTGGTGAAAAATTTTTTTTCGTTTGGAAACACTTCAATTGTAATAGTAGGCGAATTGTCTACCTGGCACAGTGCCAACAATGCCCGGCATTTTACATTGGGAAGACGGACAGGCGTTTGAGGGACAGAGTGTACGAACATATTTACGCTATTAGCAAAAACAAAGATGAAAATGCCCTCGCAAGACACTGTAAATCCAATGAAGGTCATACATTTGATTTTATGGTTATCGATCAAGTGATGATTGACAGTGCTAACCTTATTAATGAAAATTTGTTAAGGCTCCAACTAGAAAAGAGGGAACTTGGTTGGCAACTGCGGTTAGCGGCATGCAAGGATCCAGGCCTCAACGAGGCATGTTCTATCACATGTATATTAAAACTTAATAGTTTATTAAGATAAACTTGTTAAGAATGATAATTATAGTTTTATGTGGTTGGCAGGGGTTGACAATCTAATCCATCCTAATTATTTTAACAATTTTTAATATATAAAATAACATTAAAGTGACCTTTGGTACTAAATACTAAACATTTTATTCACAGATTCACATCTGAGGACATAAACAACTTGATTTGACCTTTTAGTTAAAGGTATTTTTAAAAAAACTTTCAAAGTGCAATAATATGTTAATCCCAGTAATATGAAACAGTGCTTGGTTTATATACTAGACAGTTGTTTCAAAATCTTTATACATTTTTATACATTTTTACATATATTTTTATATGCTTATCACATTTCATGTAATTGTAGATAGTCGTAAATATTTTAGTGTATGGACGTCTGAATTTTTATTTAGTGGCTTGTTATTATGTTTAGTAGTTCTAGTTTAATCTAAACCTGAATGGGGCACAAGTCGCATACTACACTTCAACGATACAATGTGTCCTCTGAAACATAATTTACAGTTTAATTTCATTCTTCATTATTATTCATTTTCACTGTTTATTATTTCATTTTTTGTGTTTTTTACAGTATTTTTCAAAAAACTCTTTAAATATACTGCTAATATATACTGTCACTTTAATGTAAAGATGCTTGTCCTGTTCTTCGGAGTTGGACTGGTTCAATTAACTTGTTGGAATTGTTTTAATTGGTAAATGATGTTGATTGTTTGTTTAAGGTGTTAATCTATGTATTATTTAAATCAAGTTATTTTGTGGTACCAATGTTTGTCTGAAGAAGTTCGGACACAGTACCGAACGAAAAACGCTTTGAGTGTTTAACGTGATTTGGTTTGTTCGTACCTTGCTTACAATAAACTGCTGCATTTTTAAACGTGGATTACTACAAGCGTGTATGGTTTAAATAACATATATTCCTGGACACTGCTGGCTTTATTTTAAAGTCTGCCACCTCGTATGCTTTGGTGATTCCTACCCTCCCTTTGGCTGTTTTGTTGCTTTGTTTCGTCACTTTGCTTCCTAGTGAGCTGACAAGGTTTAGAGCCCTAGAGCGTGTATCTGGGAGGGATTGTAATATGTTTACGTGGAGGATGTCCAACAACTATGGGTGTGACATAGCTCAGTATGTTAGGCAGAGGTCACCTCTGGGTAGGCGGTATGCAACACAGTGTAGCTGTGGTTTTGTGAGTCAGTCTGCATAGGGCATCTGTTTGAGGCCAGTATTAGTCTCTGTGAGGTATGTCTGTGGCCTTTCCAGTTGCTGTAGTTGGCATTGTACTCTCTAATGGGTTTTAAGTGTGATGAGTAGAGGGGAACACTGACCTATATTTCCCTAGATGACACACCTTTTGTGATGACGTGTACCACGTAGACAGAGTACATGACTAGTGTGGCACTGTGATTATCAAAGAGGAGGCTACTGTCCACCTATGTCCCATGTTCCCTTATCACACCTTTGGTGTTAGGTAGACTACCACCAATGTGGTAGTTAATGGGTACAGTGCTCTGACAAGAAGGGATGGCACTGCAGTGTCAACACTGAGCTTCAGTCCATACCTTGGTCACCAGGCACCTGCCGCAGTAGGTATGCCCCATGTCTCTCCCTCTCTCTATATATATCTACATATCTATATATATATATATATATATATATATATATATATATATATATATATATATATATATATATATATATATATATATATATATATACACACACACACACACACACATACACACATACATATAAACATCCATTGTTGTACATATAGATGTACATATAGGCACATGTACAGTCCACTATTCATGGTGGGAATATCAATTATGCGACAGTTGTGAGATATACAGTTATGTAATAATATTGCACAGTGTTGTGCAGACTGCATTGAAGGTGTCCTCAGCCCATGTAGCTTTAGCAGGCCTCACTGGCTGCAACACTGCAAAACTGACAGAGCATACCCACACCGTTTAACCACCACATGTCATATACCAGCACTGCATGTTGTTTTCTTTGCCACACACTACAACCTACATAGAAATATGCACATTACAACCTTCAACAATGTATATATATATATATATATATATATATATATATATATATATATATATATATACACCCTTCACAAACAGTTGCAGTATGTCCCTTGCCCTATGCACATGTACAGATACATATAGATACGTACTGCTGCCACATATGGATGACTCACAGTATGTTGAGTACTCTTCATAAACATCTGCTACATGCCAGCAAATACATATGTGTTACATACCTTTCCTTTGTATTGCTCTGTTCCATCTGTTTTTAAAGGGAATAATTTTTATTTATTTATTTATTTATTTATTTTCTTTTTGTTCTCTGTCTGTTGCTGTTGCTCTTTCTTTTTCTGTGTCTCTCTGTTTCTGTCTCTTTGTTTGTCTTTGTCTGTGTCTGTGTCTCTGCCTCTGTCTTTGTCTCTGTCTCTCTCTCTCTCTCGCTCTCTCTCTCCTGCTGCAATGAGATTATTGCATGGGTAGACAGCCAGTACAGCCTGCTTTTCTGGGTATCTGCACATGTGCATGTGATGGCCTCTGCACCAATTGGTGCCCACCATTTACTAACTGCATGCAGCCTGCTGTGTGGTAATTGCAGTACTCACTGTCATAGCAGCCCACTGCTATAAAATGCTAGGTTAGGTAGGCGTAGCCCTTTCAGCTTTCCAAAGTGGGGCCCATTCTTGTTTGCTGTGGACACCGTTGTGTCAGTCAGAAGGTTGGTATACTTCTTATATCTGAAGCTAGGGTTGCAGCCAGTGATTTGCATGTTGTACTCAAACCTGAATGTTGCTGCTTCTAGTACACGCTTGTCAGTGTAGAATTTTACTCACCCCTCCAAATGCTTACACAAGATACATGGGAGTATGTGCTTTCTTTTCTAATTAGACAATTAACTGCCATAAAAAACTAGTTATTGCAATGTATTCCTTTGGCACATGAACTGTTTGTGAATTACTATACTGTAAATATTAATTACCTCACTTCTGAACAGTTTGTTTTTTATTTGTGTTGACATTAGCACAGGCTGCTCAAAACAACTGGACACATTTCAGTACTGACTATGCCTACCTACATCCTTGGTAGAGCCTGAATACACAGGTATATTGTTCTTTTGGGTAGGGTGCAGAAGTACAAAGAGCATTATATATTATTGTGTGATGTTTATCTTGCTGAACATACAGGGTTGCTGTGTACCTGTTAGTCTAACAAGGCAAGTAGTCTGTCTGCATAGCTCCCACTTGTGGACATATCCAGATGGTAGCCAGAGGTTAGCCTTTTATTTTCTGTCTGTGCACCACACCGGTCTTTTCTGCACTGGAACATTGGCATTGTCACAGTTGGCTGCTACCAGTACATGGCTACATCCTTTGATATTTCTGTGTTGTACTCCTACATAAGGGTATACTTGTGGGACTTGTTCCAAAGCTATTTGCAGAGTGTGTAACAGCAGAAAAGCTGAAATGCCTGTGTGTTTCTAACTCTGCCAGGCCTCTGATACACTCAGGTATATATTTGAACAGCCTCAGGGAAAGCTACAGATAAGTGAGGTACACCTGTAATATATTACAGATATTAAGTTGAGACTGTGAGAGAATCAGAGCATATGTATTAATACACCTTTTCTGACGTGCATGCAGTGTGTACTATTACTTATTGACATTATTCATTAAGTGTAATTCCCCACTTTTTGGCCTAACATCAGTACTTTTCATAGGGATTCTGAGGTACACAGCTAACATTTGTTTATGAATCAGGGACATCCCTGAAAAGCAGTCACATTTGGGAAGTATGGCCTCTGCCCTATTCAAATATGCCAGTGTTTATCCTGCTCTGATACTGTGTGGGGTTTGTAAAGTGCTACTGTAACATTATTTCCTGCTAGAATGGCTGGTTTTCTTTTCACAGTCATGTCATGCAATTCCGCAACAACTGCTGGTAAAGATCCACAGAACAAAATTTGTGTTATGACATTCCTATTTTCAATTTACATTCACTCATTGTAATGCATGATATATTTATTACAGCACCAACTTGCTGCATATCTACTGTGGCTTAGTGGTACTTTATGCAGTGTAGTATGTCCAAGAACCAGGGTTCAAGACTGACAGAGGTGTTTTATTTTGCTGCTCAGCAGAACAAGGGCCCTGCCATGCAGAGTGACTAAGGCACTTTTAAGCAGTTGTAAGTGGGTTTGGGCGGGTTTGCACGACGCTTAGCAATACTCAGCTAAGCGCACACATGTGCACACTCACTCAAACCCACTAACTACTGCTTAAAAGTGCTTACTCCTGCTAACTCCGTGCTAATTTCTTTGAAAGAAAAGAAAATGGGGGGATAGGAAAGTGGTGAAAAAGGGGTCACAAAGAGGGAAAGACAGTAGGGAAACCAGCTTGGGATGTGCAGGATGGGTGTAGGGAAGGTCCATAGCTGCCCATTTCTTTAACAGCAACAGCTGTGCATATGTTAGAAATTTGGAATAAAATTTGAAACCTTCCACCCCTGAGAGAGGGGTGAGGACAACAAAGTATGTTGTACTGCCAATTATAATTATCAGTTTACATGTCCAGCGGACATGTGTGCGAAATGGGCAGCTATGTATGGGGCGTAATTTTTTTGTGGGAACAGATTGCCCTTTTTTTTTTTTCAGGTGAGAGTGGAATGTGAGGTAGAGGAAGTAGGTATATTTGGGAAAGTAGGTAGGGGAGGTAAACAGACAAGACAAACAAGATGCATACAGGGGCGGAATATGACACATGGGGTTGATGAACACAATTGATGGGGACGGATGTTTGGAAATCGCAAGCCCATGAGCCCACAGATGGTAACAGTGGAACTGAGATCCCCACCCATGGGCAGTCACCACTGCACCTTCACAGCCCTGAGGGTGGCTGTGCTGGGGGCTGCGTAGGAGGGGAAGGCTCACCCATGAGTTGCTCCACTCTCGCCTCGAGCTGGCATAGGGGATCAGCGACTGATCTCCCTGCGCACCACAGCCCGGACCCTTCGGAGGGTGACAGGTGGCCCTTCTCCACCCACGCTTGCACAGGGGGGGGTGAGCCCCATCCCCTGCAGTGCTTCCACCCCAAGGTGGCACAAGACCAATGGAGGAGGAGAGCCTGGGCTGGGCACTGGACCTGCTGGTGCCTGGTGCAATTGCCAGCTGAGGAGGGACAGGTGGGTCCGCTGGGACTGGCCTTCCCATATGTTCTGTGTTTAGGTGTGTTTAATTACAGCATAGACAACAACATTCCAAATTAGTTGTAACAGCATGCAGTAATATTCCCATTAACCCAACACACCAGGGTTCCAACAGTTGAAAAGCAAGCATAACATGTGCATATATTGAACAACAGTGGACATTCTAACAGCATGCAGGGATGATTGGTGTCAACAGGCTACCAAGACTGTGGTGTTTGAACAGGGCACATGCATCAAAGTAAATGCAGATATTTATAGAACAATAGGATATATGTCCCAACAAATGTTTTGAGATTAGACATACCCATTGAGGTGTGGAGTTGCATTGTTTATGCACATACAGTAGGGTGTAAAAAGATACCTCCATTAACATCTTATAAGTACTTTTAATCTACACTACATTCCTATTGACTGCAGGTGTATATCTCCTACATGTATTATTACACTAAGCAACATGTATTAGGTTGTGTAATGGGTTTGGCTAGTTCATTATATACCTGTCCTATATCTGACATACTAACTGTCCAAGATGCAGATGTTACTGCTACATAGTTATATATTTTATTTATATTTATATATCTACATATCTGGATGTGTTCATGTGACATTTTCATATACATTTCTACAGAACCCTACATTTCATGTAGCACACTCACATTTCTGGGGAACACATTAACAAGCTACTCGTGTGCCAGATTTACCTATGCATGCCAACCATTAACCAACTGTTGAGGACTGTATATATGCTTCTCAGCTACTGGCACTTCCTTCATCCACTTTATATGGGACTGCCCAACTGTGGGTTGACAACACTTAATACAACAGTACTATTTATATAATGCAAGGGTACAACAACATTTCAAAGTAAGTGACACAGACACACTCCAAGTATTATACCTTTATTAATTACATTACACACTTTTCTACAGGCTCTTTCATTTATTTGATATTACAGTGCATACAGAAGACTTATTCAAGATGTATTATACCTTTATTAATAGGTTACAACACTCTTTTTCAGGCTCGCTCACTTATTTTATATAACAGTACATGCAGAGATATTATTCCAGACTTATTTTACCTTTATTAATGGGTTACTACACTCTTTTTCTGGCTCTCTGACTTATTTTATATAACAGTACATGCAGAGAAATCATTCAGGGCATTTTATGGCTTTATTATTGGGCTACAACACTTTTTTTCAGGCTCTCTCACCTATTTTATATAACAATACATGCAGAATAATTACTAACCTGCCTGGTGGTGCAGCCTTAGCAGCCTATCTGCATAGGCTTGCTGATTCGCAGCACAGACACCTGCAGCTGTGAAGTAAATGAAGGGATATTGAGACATACCTATCCATTATATAGACTAAATTAGCATCTATTAAATACTTCATTCCATGGCCACCTACTCAGTAGTGGGGCATCTTGCATGCCACGGGCCTCCTGTATCCATCTGTTCAGTTGGTCCTGTTTCCATCTCTTCAGGTCTGCATGGTGGTGACGGACCTGCTCACCAGTCCGAGGGAAGCCTGTGGCACTGGTGAGATCATGAGCTAACCGGTTCCAAGCCTCTGCTTTGTACTCCATCCCTTGGAACTGGCCCTGCAGGAGGCTTGACTCATGATGGTGGACAAGGAGCCAAACCATGTATTTTGACTTCTCGATGCCCCAGCGTTGCACTCAAAAGCGAGTACCCTCTCCAGCACCAGCCATTCTGACTGCAGATGGGAGCTACAATCAGTTATGGTGAGTATTCCCGCCTATGGAGCTTAAATATGCCGCATTTCCTGCACTTATTTGTGACTGGCCATTTTTGAAAATTCTGGGCTAACAGCAAACCTGCTTAGCAATGTTTAATCTTCCATTTATAAGTATATGTATGTTAACAGTGTATGTTTATGCTAAGTTGTCATGGCTTAGTGGTTCAGTACTTTGATTATGGTGCACAGTGTCCTGGGTTTGAACCTTGTCATTGCTTTTTATTTTACTACTGTCCAGACAGGCAGGCTAGGGGGTGTGGCTGTGTTTAGGCAACTTTGCTCTACGTTGCTCCATGCTGCCCCACGGTGCGCTGGTTAGCACGGTGCACAGCTCTGCAAACCTATTGCGCTAGGTAAAGCGCTGTTTAGCTATGGGCAATTATGTTGCGCTAGGTAAAACGTTGCTTAGCTATGGGCAATTATATGTCACTATCCTTAATGCTGTTCACCTTCTTATATTTATATATATACATTTTGTTCACTAATACATAGGCCATTTCAATGCTTTTTACTAAAATTTCCTTCATATATGTCAGGAATTATTTTATATACTAATTTAAAACATAAAATAGACAGGAGAGTGGTGGGACTAGAACCGGGAATGCCTCCTCTTTGTGCGAACACTGTACCACTATGCTATTGCTATTTGGCTTGATTTGCATAAACATTTCTTATTATGCTATTCGATGTCGAAATTGCTAACTGCATCTAAGCAATGGGCACACCTGCGCAAACACGCGCAAATACGGGCAGCTATATCGGGAATTAGAAAAAAAATTAGTTTACATTTTACATTTACAAAGGGGTTTAGTATGTGGGGATGTGTACTGTTTGCTATGTGTACATTTCAGCGAACTCGCTCATTGCATTTGTCTTTTTCACTTGATATGGTTGCAGGGGCATGGATATTTGGACTGCTCGGCAGTCCAACATGCCCCTTGTAGTCTTACACGCTCCATGTAAGCCTACCAGTTGAGTCAGCGCCCTCATGCATATGCATGACATGCTGACATCGTAGTCTTAAACAGCAGTCTCTGAGTAAGACTTGGTTAGTCTTACTCGGAGGATTACTGAATCCCGGCCAGAATCTTAATATCTAAGTATATCAGATTATGTCTTCAGCTTCATCTAGATTTGAAATGAGCTTTCATATAAAAATTATTTTGATTGAGTTAAGTAGATATGTTTAAATCCAGGTCGCCTTATCTATTGCTGCAATCTGTACAGAATAATACTCAAATCCTCTGTCCGTGTTTTCCAAAATAGTGCTGCAAATCTGCATGGGCTAACTTTCTGTAACAGAGTAATTGCTTTTTTTTGAATTTCAAGAGGTACAAACTGAATTTTGAAGATGACTTATGTTCTATAGATAAGCGATATTTATAATCCTTCAAATATCCTTTATAGTCATGTACACCTTAATTTTGTCTTATTTGCCATTATTTTTTTGATATTTAAGAAAATATACATTAACTGATTATGGTGAACATTAGTCTACTTTATTACAGACTATATTATTAATGTTAGAGTTGGAGTGATTTAAATGTAATGGGTTAGACAACAATCTAAAGGATTTTGTCTCTGTTCTGAACATTTGGCCTAGACTTTTTTTTCAAATATATCATGCTCTTATTCATGTAGGCCCATTAAACTTGTCTGGAATTCCTTGAGAAGAAATTCCTTGTTCTTTTCCCATTTTCCACAAGTCCATTTTTTCCTAATCTTCTCTTTAATCAGATCTTTTTTTTTCTCAGTTTCTAGCATTTTTAATAAATGATGTTTGACTTATGTAAATGTATTTTAAGTGTTGTTCTTAATACTGACCTTACATCAAATTGAATTTCTTTATCTGTGCTTTCTTCTAGAAGTATTTCCTTATATTTGTTTATCTGTTTTTTTCTTGCTGTCTGCTAACTATTAGCTCTGTGACCTGACCAGCACCAATGCATTCCCTATAGCATGGGAGGCCATCATTCAAGCAGTCATTATAGTTTTCCTGACTTTAAGCTCTATCCCTGTTCCTCTCATCATTTGTTGCATCCTTTTGGCACATGTGCTCTTTCATGCCTATACCAGTCCTAGCTATAGCCCTACATCCTACTTGGCAAGGACTGTACACTGGTCCATACAGAAGGCTCTGCACCCTGATCTCCACCAATTGGGGGTATCTTGAGCATGCTTTGGTACATGATACTGCTTCCTTTTCCATGTGAAGGGTCAGCTATATTGCCTTCTTCATTTTCATTTATCAAAGACAGCTTGTCCAACAGCTAGGCTACTTTTCAAACCCAGGTCAACAGAGCTCCATTCTTTTACTCCACATAGCCAGTTTAGTATTTTATATGATCTTTAATACTGAGCAGTGTACTTCTCTGACAATGAATAGGAATTCAGAAAACAGAAGTTTTACTCTATGGTATACTCTGAATAATCTAAAAGGTTATGAATACGTATATGGTCAGAAAAAAATACATCTTGCTAAAACAGAAACATTGGTATTTGATGGACTAAGCTTGCTGAAATGAGAAAGAAATCAATTCCTTGGTAAGGTTTGTGGATTTAAGAAAAAAATTAAATCTACTTTATTCATGTAGCAATATCTAAGTAGGTCCACTAAATTATGAACTTTTATTAATTCCTAAAAAGATTATTTGGCATTACTCTGGTCTTTGAGCATTTTTTGTTTCAAATTGTTTATTGAGAACTATATTGCTGTCCCATGCAACTATTATATTAGTGCACTTAAATTTCTTTATTACCTGTTTTGCAAGATGATAAAACTGATTTATGTATTCCATGTATTGCAAACTCTAATAAAGCAAATCTACCACCTGCATCTGTAATAGTTTTGTCTTGAATTAATGAGCTCATTTCCTTGTTATGACTGTGGCTTCTTTATTTTTATTACTTTTTCCAGATTTTGTAAGCAATACTTTTAATCTATTTAGATGCAAGTCTGTTACCTTGAGGCTTTCCCCATTGTAAACCATTGTCAATGAAGATTTATAGAAGAGGTGCCAAAACGTTTCATTTTCCATTCAGTTCTGTTCTATTAATATTCTGAGAAAGGCTCCAAAGTTTTATTTTTAATTATAATAGTTTACTAACTGTGGCATGATAATAATCATTAAACAGACATAATCATTCCATTATGGCTTGAGGTATAATAAGCATTTATTCTGCAGCAACATTTAGTTACTTGTTTGTTAACTGAGTGAGTGAAATGGTCCAGAGACCCTTATCTGTCCCATATCATGCCACAAGGCAGTCATGATTAAAACAATTTAAACATCGATGAATTAATGATACTATAATAAAATTATAAACAGATACTAAAAGTATTACCTAATAAAACAGAATTTGCATAATAAAACAGAATTTTGCATGACAATGATAGGATTAGTATAATTCAAGAATTAGTTGACATATTTGTCATAATAAAACAATGCCTATCATAGTCTGATAAAGATCAACAGCTGAACAAGATTTACAAAAGATAAAAGAGAGAGACTACATTTAGTAACAGTGAAGTGGGGAGAATATGACGTACTGTTAAAAAGGAGCATACATGCATAATTGCAAATATTCGTTCTAAGGAAAATGCTTTAACAATACTGATAAAGGTAGATTTAAACAGTTGCTTCAAGGAGGCCATGTTAAACTGAATGTGGCTGTTAAGGCCAACTGTTATCGATGAAACAGGAACATTAAGATTGAACCAGAAGATATATTTTGAGTTGTCGCCGAAAATAGACAGATTAACCATTTGTTTGATGTTGTCTGGAAGAGAGTTCTAGAATGCAGTGAAATCTGATAAAATCATAAATTAATAAAGTAAAATAGAAGAAAAAATATATATTTAAAAATCAAGCCTGATTTTACTAGATGCTGTTCCTGGATTGCTCCTGAAAAGGGGCAGTATGCCCAATAGGCCAGTCTGGTTAACAAATTGACATTATTTATTAAACTCTTAAGCTGACAGCAGAGCAAATATGTAAACTTTGCTATTAAACTATTTTATGGCAATCAGATCAATTCAGCATTATTCAAAACAGGTAGGTATGTAACATATAAAAATTATTTTCAGTAAATGGGAAAAAAAGAGTGAAATTTGTGGGCTAAACAGCAACTAAATCCTCACAACAAAGTCTCCAACAAAAATGAGGCTGGCATTATGCCATGTAAGAACAGACCATTTATTATAAATAAACAAATATGAGAACTGTACTTTCTTAAACACTTTGGGAATGTGACTTTATGCAAAAATACTATGTGCAAACTTTTTTCTAGAAGGATAGATCAGTGCATTATAAGGGATTGATTTAATGAATGATGTAATACTACAGCAAGATGAAGCCTTTAGGTAGCAACTTTTGAAATTTTCTTTCATAATGAAGCATTTTTCTTCTGTGGTACATTCTTGAGAAAGCATTGTTTTTACACAAAAGTACTCAAACATTCTGATATTTAACACTGTCTTGTTTCTTTTTTTATTCTCTTGGGTATTTTGCTTTAATAATATATATATATATATATATATATATATATATATATATATATATATATATATATATATATATATATATATATATATAGGTGTACCTGAAAACGCTGAAAGTCCACAACGCCGACAACAAGAACACCGACACTGGAAGATCAACAATAGAGATGATCGAAAGTTGAGAATCCTGATGCTGAGAACACCGACATGTTAAGGTAAGTGTGCAATAGTGACGGACATTAGGGTAGGGTAGGATGCGGGTCAGGTAAGTGTGCGATAGTTATGGACTTTAGGTTTAGGGGTGGGTTAAATGAGTTAGGTTTAGGATGCGGGTAAGGTAAGTGTGCGATAGTGATGGACTTGAGGGTTGGGGCGGATTAAGTGAGTTAGGGTTAGGGTGCGGGTAAGATAAGTGTGCGATAGTGACAGACTTAAGGGTTATGGGCGGATTAAATGAGTTAGGGTTAGGGTGCGGGTAAGGTAAGTGTGCGATAGTGACAGACCTTAGGGTTAGGGTTTGGGTTAAGGTTAGTGCATACATAGTTGTGTATGTAAGGTTTAGTGTAGGTTTGTAAGGTTTTTGGTGTACTTGTGTTGTGTGTGTGTTTTTCGGGAAAGGTGTTTGTTTTATTGATTGTTGGGATTGTGGTTTGTCATGCATGTGAGGTTTAGTGTTTTTGAACTTTCAGTTTTGTCATGTCGGTTATTTCGTTGTCGGTGTTTTGGCATGTCAGTGTTATCAGGTAGACCCATATATATATATATATATATATATATATATATATATATATATATATATATATATATATATATATATATACACATATATATATATATATATATATATAGAAAGGAGAGATAATGTAACCTAGTCCAGAGGAAATGTAGTTTACCAGCCTTAAGGGTAGTGCACACTTTTCCCAAGGAAAAACAGAGCAATAAAAAAAATGGGAAAACTAAATGTACAGGAATGATAGCATTTAAATTACTAACATAAATGGTTGTCATAACTTATGTAGGATATGTGTTAAAGATTATTTTGCATTCTTATTAAAATAAGAAAAAAGGATTCAAGCTGGTATTTCTTCTTTAAACCTTTTAAGTAAAAGAAAAGTGCTTTCACCCTTGTCAGATAATGGGTCTACTGAAAATCAAAGAATGACCCAAATATCTCAATTTACAATGTAGACCACAAAAGTCAGCTTTGCAAACAAAGGTGCACTATACATGTGTTGAGCAGAAATCTTTGTACATGAAAAATACATTTTTTAAAAATAGCTAAAAAATTTTTTTGTATGATGACACCGCCCCATACCCCCACACCCACAGCTAATTATATTTACTGACTCCTACACCTCAAAATATTGGGAAAGGGCACATTTCCTAACCCTGAGAAATGTCTGATCTCATACATCTGTCGATCATCTGTTTAGCTAACAAATAGATGTCGACATAATGGTTATTTGACTATTTTCAGTTCTTACACACATAAACATAAACATATACACTAGTACCTTATAAAGTCATTCTGTTTCTCTTGCTGACAATTTTGTATTTCAAGTGATAAAGGATTTGGAGATTTAGATACTGTTTTATAAAATAAGAAATATGTGCAGATATTAAAACTAAATGCAGCCAACACACTTAATAGATATTTGAATGCTCTGCATTTTAAAACAGATATTCTAACTGTATTTGATAATATGGATTTGCATTGGAGAGATTCACAGCATTGTTGCACTTCACTCCGAACAGGACTGACTTACAAGAAACTCATTGGTTGATTTTTAGCTACATTCTTTCAGAAAATGTTATAGCATTTTATTTGTCATTATATTTTTGTTTTGATACAAAATTTATAGTAGATGATGAAAAAATTAAATTATTTATTAAATACTATTTCAAAATTTCTTCTTATAAGTTTAGTTTTGTTAGTTTTATATCAATTAGAGGAAACAATAAAATTAAATTATTTGCTTTTACACAGTAAACCATGAGCTTAGGTCTTATTAAATGTAATCAAGAGACTGTCTTTTTGCAATATGTGTTCATGTGTATTCACTTTTAGATATTTATATATTTCTGAATTTATATAGTTCAAAACATTTAAATTTCATAAAATTAAAACATAACATCACGGCTACTGAAATTCTCACGAGATAACATGTCTTTTCAAAAGTTTTAGCAAAGTAATAAACAAAAACAAACACTTGACAGTCTCAGAGGTCTTCTACCATGTTCTATAAAGGAATGTATAAAGCATTTTTATACAGAAACTGTTAAACATACTTTAATTTTACTTTCCATCTATACTGAGCTTTAGTATGTCAAGACTGAAAATATTAAAGCAAAGGTCTAAAATCCAAAGTATTTTAAAGTCACAGTGTTTCACAAAAACACATTCTTAAAAACAAAAAAAAGCTGTTCCTTTTGTAGGCGGCTTCACCCTCTTCATCACCTGTGCCTTACAGTGTATTGGGGCACTGTCCCATACCACAGCATTTAAATATACTACCTCTGAAGTTGCATAAACATAGAAGAGGAAAAGTATCAAAACAAATTTACCTTTTCTATTCATATTAATTTCAGCAAGTGACATTCATATACCCAGCACAATATAATACAAGCATTATAATGCACTTGCTGAAACATATAATTTTCACAAAACAGAACACAGAAAGTTCATGAGTTAGTAAACTACTGCAGGGCCATATAATATAATGCAATGATTTCAGCTTTTCAGCTAAGTAAGTGTAGACCTCAAAATGTTTGACTAATTAACAATGCACAATTGATAAATCACAACGATAACTTTACGTAAAAACACTATTTACACCTGGGCAGTCGAGAATACATAAAACACCATCATAATCTTTTACTACAAGCTAACTAAACCATTTAATATTAAACACATTTTAGTGCTTACCATTAAGAAACAAAGCACTTTGATACATCCATTATTTTACAGTAAGATCTATTAATATTGTTTTTGTCTTTGTTACAGTGTTAAATCTTTCCCTTCAGCTTCAAAGCATTTTAACTTTAAGAAGGCAGAACATAAAACAATAGCTTTGAGGTGTGTGTGTGTGTGTGTGTGTGTGTGTGTGTGTGTGTGTGTGTGTGTGTGTGTGTGTGTGTGTGTGTGTGTGTGTGTGTGTGAATATATATAAGTATGTGATTTTTTTTCAATTTATACACTAAATGCGTATCTATATCTATATATATATATATATATATATATATATATATATATATATATATATATATATATTTTTTTTTTTTTTCATATAGACACACACACACATGCACACACATGCACACACACACATAAATCTATATAATTTGATCATCTATAGACAGCATCTAAACCCATTTGATTAACAGATAAATGATTTAACGTAGAGTTTGTCTGAGCATAACTCAAAAACAGAAACATCTTTAAGTTAGACTTTTTTCTGTTTTTTTCTTTGATTCTTTTTTTGCTGGAAGGCAAGCCCCTCCACAACCCATGTGGGAGGCTTTGCCCTCAATGAGCCTCTAACTAATATATATATATATATATATATATATATATATAAATCACATGACTGGAAGAAAGGGGGTAAAAACAAAGTGAAGCAGCTCACACATTCCAAGACACTGTGGTAAAGCAAACTATAATATTGTGCATGTGTGTATTTATGTATGTGGTGAGTATACAAGCTGTCTTGAGTAGTTGGTAGTGTTATGGAAAGAGCTTTTTTAAGGTAAGCATTGCCCCTCCCACCCCACATTAGTAATTAATGTTAACCCTAACCCTACTCCTAACCCTTATCATGAAGCCTACATTTGAAAACCCTTTTTCATAACACTCTCACTATTCAGACAAATTTGAATTTGTAGAAGGGTTATGGGTGGTACATTGGAAATTTTCAATACATACTGTGTCGGTATTTAATGTCATCGATATAATGAATTGTCAACATGCTATGGTTAATGATTTTGTGTAAATCATTTAACATGTCGACCTTGACCATTCATTATATAATCGTTACATTTGACTGTTATGCTGAGTCCAGATCCATCCAGATCTGAATATTTACTCCACATTGCCAAATTGCACTTTATCTTATAAATTAATAGTGTTGCTTTAATATCTGCCCCTTATTTAATGTGTACTTCCTCTCTTTTTTAACCTTAAGATGTTTACCAGTCCCAATACTTCTGCTTGGTTTTATAATTGCAACTTGGTTAGTTTCTGCAATTTGTGAGCACTGAACAAAGTTTTTACATTAAGTATTTGGCCTGTACTCTAGTGGCAGTAGAAGGTAGTCAGTCTCTTCTGAGCTGGGAATTATTATTTTTCACCTCAAAATGTATGCATGCTTTTGGCCAGAGGGTTAACTTGCTTGTATAAAGTTATCACATTTGAGTGATGCTGCTCATCCCACAGTGGCAGTTAGCAGTACCCTAGAAACACAAGTTGTTTATAAAAAATACCCAGTAAGAGCTCCTGAGCAAATGTGAAGAGGGGCACCACTCCATGAAATTAGGCTAACTTTGTACTTTTTAACAAACTAGCATCCTTGCAAATCTGATATCACTTACAGTGGTCAAACAAAGAGGAGAATAAATCCTTTGATACCACATCTCTTGAAACCCACTATATTTATACCTAAACCATGGAGCAGCACTTTCTTACTATCTCTGTTGCTAGCCTGGTCTACATGGGAATCTTGAGAACATATGGCAATTGTATCATATTTTTTGACAGCCAACTAATTCCTAAACAATCCGATATGGTGATATGTTTGAGATGCACTTATACCCTGTCTCTGGAGGCTAAGCTCTCACAAAGAGCCAGTACAAATGCTAAAAAAGTTGTCAAACTCACAGCACTGCAAAATACCTGCCACATACCCACACAGACACACATGTACACACACACACACACACACACACACACACACACACACACACACACACACACACACACACACACACACACACACACACACACACACTGCAGGACAAACACATAGATATACTGAGGCTCTTAAAAGTTATCTGCCCAGTCCTAAGCCTTAAAGGCCTCCAGAAACAGTAAATTACAATAAATACCCTCTGTAACTTCAAAAATACAGTAACAAAGCAACACCCACCATGACACATTCAGCTTCTACTTACAATGTCTCTAAGGTTAAATGCATAAGGCAGACCACAACACAATCCAACATTATGATAATTTATCATCCATTGTGAGGGACACCAACAACCCACTCACCAAGCTAAGCAAAAAGAAAGTTACTGTCAGTTGCCTTTCAGGAGCAAGGATCCATCAGAGCAAATATGCACCAAGGTACCAGTATGATTTGGTCATAGTCCATGTGGGAATAAATGACCTGACACATCTCAAAAATAAAAGCAGAAAGGTCCCACCGGTTCTAAAACTCGACAAGCTTTTAATGAATAAATGCACGAACAAACATTAACGCTGACAGATTCAATTTTATGTTTTCGCCCAACAACTTCATCAGATAAATGTTTTCTCCAAACCAACACTTTTAAATAGTTGGCAATTAGTCTATGCCCAATAAGAACAGAGTTGAAGTAATATGTAATACAATTAATATAAATACTTAAAACCTTTTACAAAACCACATTCTATCTACTGAAATACCCAATTCCTAAACTACATAAAATTTATACAATTTGTGTATTGCTAGATTTTTGATTTAATAATCCAGTTAAAATGATTCTATTTCATTTTTTAATTTACAATATATAATAAGTGAAATAACTAAAAAGTTTTTTTTCTAAAAGGACTCCTAACGCCTATTAGCTAATTGATGGTTTCGTTGGCCTCTTCACTACCTTTGCCTGGTAACCAGGAAGCAAGAAGGCATTCAGCTTTGAATGAAGGAACTGCTGAGAGTGAATGCGTAGAAAATAATGTTGTACCTAGTACTAGTACAGCAAACAGAGTGAGTTTGGAAGGTTTCCCACAAATTTCATTTGAAAACGATGGCGAGAGGCGTTTACTAGGAACTTCCCTCGTTAATCATGGGGTTACTGATGTTCACATTGAAATGGACACACACTACAACAATGTTGCCCGGTATTAAATGGCAATTAAAAAGATGTACTTAATGTGAAATTTGACTTTAAACAGAAAAAGCAATTTGTTAATTCAAATGGGACTTGGACTATTTATTATATAAATATACAATGTTAGAAATGGACAACTCATATTTAAATCATTGCCTGCATCTTAACATAGTACCAATGGGTCTCAGGGTCTGTAAATACCCTAATAATGTGAATGATGGTTCTGATTTCCACCAAGAGTTGATTGTAGCATTTGAAAGATGTGGGTTTGATATAATGTGGGCCATTGTAAAGAATAACGAACAACAAATGGAAGAATTATATGTTATGGTGGAGCGTGTTAACACTAACATTATTAATGACTTAATGTTTACCATTGATAATGAGAAAGTAAAATATCATGACTTGTTGAAAAAAATTGAGAATAAATGTGCTGAAGTCCAGGTTAGAAAAGTTAAGAAGATTGAGAGAGATTTGAACTGACTACAAAGCACATATACATTATCTCAAATCCAAATACTGGACTAGAAATAATTACAACAATGATGAACAAAACAAAAGTTGGGAAAACAGAGAAAGGGATGATTATGGCTTTAATGGAAACAGTCATGATTCTTCTGAATTTCCCCCTCTCCGTAGGTCTGAAAGGCTAATGCAAAAGGACCCTGTAAATTATGGTTCAAAAAACTACAAAGGGAAGGGGTGGGTACCACAGGCAAGGGAAAAAGCCTGGAATTAACCAACACCATTATTAATGAAGGTCTTAAATTTTCCTACAACGGTTTTAACATTTTTAATTATTCAAGTTTGACAGTGACTAAACTTTTTTTGAACTATTTTTGAAAGGCTTTAGTTTTATTCCTAGAGTAAAGACTGACATTTTTAAGTTACTAGTGGACATAAACCTTTTTGTTAGGAAAAAGAATTTGGAGTTGTTCTTTAATGGTAAAAGAACCAATACCAATGAAGGTAAGTTAGTATGAAGAAGTTTCAACCCACCTTTACACCCGCAGTTAAGGAATTTTGAATCGGCGGTGGAAAATGAGTTGAGGAAAACCTTGAAACTTCATAATGTACAGCTTAATATGACCATTGCAGAAAGAGAAACTTTAAATATATGTAGTGGCAACAGAAATATGAGGGTTATGAAACCTGACAAAGGTGGGGGGATGGTGCTCATGGACTATATCACTTCTGAAAGTAAAATGTTAAATATTTTAAGTGACTCAAAAAATATGTTAGAATATCAATTAACAAAGTCAATATAGCATATAAGAAAATATATGTCATTTTAAATGACCTGTTGATGGATGGACTAATAGATAGGGAAACATACAACTTTTTGCACATAGAAAAGCCTAGAGTACCATCAATATTCGGTATACCAAAGACACATAAAGATGTTAGTGACCCCCCTTTAAGGCCTATAGTTTCTGCAGAAGGGTCAGTAATGGCCCTTTTGGCAAAATACGTGGATAACAAGATTAAAAAATTAGTTATGAACAACACCAATATACTAAAGGATTCATGGGATTTTTTAAGAAGATTAGATAGTACATTTTATACAGAAAATTTAGGTTTTGCAACTTTGGATGTCATTGACTTACTTACTTGTATACCACATGACACGGGGTTAAGATGGTTTGATGAAATGGTTTCAATAAATGTTAGTTGGATATAATGAAATTTCTTTTAATGAATTTAGAACAGTTTTAGTTTTAATGGAATTAGTTTTAAAGAACAACTTCATATTCTTTGAGGGCGAATATTACAAGCAGCTAAGTGGGGTAGCAATGGGAGCGCATTGCGCCCCCACTTATGCAAACATTATTATGGCATATTGGGAAAACAAATATGTGGTAAATTCTGATTACAAATGTTTTTGGAATTTTTACGGCAGATTTTTAGATGATTTATGTTTTTTATGGACTGACATGTTTTTTATGGACTTTTGTTGAATATATCAATGAGACTACTATGTTTTTAAAGTTTACACATGAATTTAGTTATGAACAGTTGAACTATTTGGATGTTAACATACAAAAATCCAATGGGTGCTTTACATCCAAAATATTTCGTAAGGACACCTTTTCAAATTCTTACTTACACTACACAAGCACCCATCCACAACACCAAAAGAGGGGTGTTATAAAGGGTCAACTTGTGTGGGTAAGCAGAATGACCTCTGGTGACAAGATTCTCTATGGAGAATGTGAGATTTTAAAGGGGTTGTTTGTCGATAGAGGTTATCCTTTAGAACTTTTTGATCAAATATATAAAGAAGTATTGACAGGAAGGAAAACTAGATTTGCCCCTATACTAGGGAAACCTGAATTAGTTAACGTAAAGAGAAATTTGGAAGAGGCAAACACAAACATGAATGATCATTATAGTTCAGGTATTGTGATTACATATGAAGGTGAGGCAGGACTGGTCAGGAAAATTATAGACAAAGAATGGAAAAACTTTGCAAAAGTATCAGACTTGAATTACATTTTTGACAATGAGTTGAAGTATACATACCGGAAAGGTAACAATATTAAAAGGTTATTAGAAAGGGATGCCTATAGGTGAAATTTGGAACAAAACATGAGGAGCAAAAAAGGTATGTTTAAATGTGGGAGCTGCAATTATTGTTCCCACCTTTTGACAGGGGATGTTTTGTATTTAAAAGCAAGAAATAGAAAAATTAATTTGAACACATTTGTCAATTGCAACATGAAAGGAATTATATATCTGGCCCTATGTAAGAGCTGTGACTCATTTTATGTAGGCAAAAGTGAGAGAAAGCTCAAACAGAGATTGTACGAACACCTCTACGACATAAGGGTGAAGCATGAGACTAATGCCTGTACAAACACACTTGTGTATGCACAGAGGTTGAATTTGGTAGCCATTGATCCAAGGGGTGGACTGTGGGAAGCAAGACTGGAATACAGGGAACTCTACTGGCAAATAGTGTTAGAAGCTTGTAGATACCCTGGTCTAAATGACATGATTTCACTCACCCCAATGTTAAAGCTCAGATCTGCCAAATTATAGACCATTGATTTATAACACAAAAGCAACATGAAGGCTGAACTTTACAATAAAATAAATGCTTTTAATGTATTCATGAACTGCAATAAGTTATTCATCTATGGTTAACACGAAAAAGTGTGAATTCAACAAAAGGATTATGTTTTTATGACTGTCCACTAGATGGAGCTATGACCTTTTAGAAAAAAAAGCTTTTTAGTTATTTCACTTATTGTTTGTTTCTTTTGGCTTTTCCCGGTTAGGGGTCGCCACAGCAGAACTCCAGTCTGCTAATGACTGGTAGTTGACTTTTACGTGCCGAGTTACCAGGTCTGACCACAACCTTCAACAAAGGTATGCCTATTCACGCATGTCTCCATGCAGAAGACGCTCTAGCTGAGAATCGAACCAGACAGTAAGGCGACAATGCTACCGCAGCACCACCACCGTGGGTTAATTATTTCACTTATTATATATTTTAAATTAATAAATTAAATAGAATAATTTTTAACTGGATTATTAAATCAAAAATCTAGCAATACACAAATTGTATAAATTTTATGTAGTTTAGGAATTGGGTATTTCAGTAGATAGAATGGGGTTTTGTAAAAGGTTTTAAGTATTTATATTAATTGTATTACATATTACTTCAACTCTGTTCTTATTGGTCATAGACTAATTGTCTACTATTTAAAAGTGTTGGTTTGGATAGAACATTTATCTGAGGAAGTTGTTGGATGAAAACGTAAAATTGAATCTGTCAGCATTAATGTTTGTTCGTGCGTTTATTCATTAAAAGCTTGTCGAGTTTTAGAACCAGTGGGACCTTTGTGCTTTTATTTTTGTTATTAGTTTACAAGAAGCACTTCCCATTTTTGGACCTGACACATCTCCCTAGACTATATAAAGAGAGACATGATGGAGCTCTCAGACTATGTGTCCCAGATCAGTATGAGCCTATTGTCGATCAGTATTCTACCAATACCACCAATGGTGTCATAATATGATCTGAAGATAATTTATTTTAATAATCGGCTTAGTTTTTGGTGCCAGTTGAAGGCAGAACAATATTTTTTAGGCCTTGAGGATATGGTTGACAGACCACGCTACAGGGATAACACTGCATCTGTCCCCTCTAGGCTTTTGGATATTGACCAAAACCTTTTCTAGTCTCATAATGCCTTTTTAGGCATTACCAGCCTGATAAACCTTCCAATATAACAAAACCAACCCAAGAAAATCTAAAAGTATTACTGTTCTATGCCAGGAATCTAAACAAGAAATTCCACTTCCTGCAAGCTCTCCTTACCCTGGAGGATAGCGATAGTTGTGCAGTTACTGAGAAATGGTTTTGAAGCAACAAGTACCCCAGCAGTGGAGGGCTATAATGCCTTCAAACAATTAGACCTATTACTGCATAGGAAGGGACAAAAGGAGGTGGTGACTTAGTTTATATAAAAAAAAAATAAATGCAATTCAAGGCTGAGCCATCAGTACGGTGCACCTGAGCTTCTTCATATACAATGAACATAGTCCAAGTCCTATACCCTATCTTTGTGAGCTATAGGTTCCCCTCTGTCAAAGTCCTATACCATATCCTTGTGAACTATAGGTCCCACTCTATGACCCAGAAAGCTCTTAACACATACTTAGCCATACTGGAGACTCTCCTGACTTAACCCAACAGCATATTCATAGGCGACTTTAACAACCCTGCTATAACATTTGAATCCTACATGACCCCTAACTTGCAGGCCCAGAAAATCCTAGACTTTACAAACACAAATATTTCAGACTAAATAGTCCATACAATTACTAGGGGCACTAACATCCAAGATCTAGTCCTCATCAAAATTGGGTAAAGTTGACCCCATCCAAATGTATTATGTTCATTAGTCAGTTCAGACCATAAAGCTGTATCCTTCAAAACAAATATAAAACCTGGGACACCAGGCAACCCTGGAACTTTTAAAAATTATTCCAAGGAAAACGTCTTGTGAAATTTCAAGCCTCGCCCCACCAAATCCAGTGAAGACTGCAGTCTACACTGAGTCACTCACAAGTACCCTCAATAGTCATGTATGCAGCTGTACAGAGGCTGTGGTCCCTACCTGAGATACATTAATGACAAACTCAAGAAACAAGCTACTCTGGTGGAATCATAACGTCAACAGATTATATAACAAATGGAAGAAAATAATGCAAAAAACAAGAAGTGCAATACCCAGCAAGTAAGAACTTCCTCATCAAACTAAACAAACATCTGTAGGGGACTAATAAAGTTAACCAAATTCAAAACTGAATAACATCCCAGGCAAAGGACAGCCACAAAGCAGTCTTCATTTATGTCTGAAACTAGAAAGACATACACAACAACATGACAAACTAATTGTAAATGGAGCCACCTATGTTGAGCCTGAGGGCATAGCAAACCTGCTGACCAATAAATTCCTCTCCAGTTTTACCCCGCTTTCTCCCCTAGGCATCGCTCTATAATTACCCCCAACCATAGTCTCCCCAACTATCTACAGGGAACAAGTCCTCAATCCACTCTTCAAAACAAAAAAACAATGCATCGATGGGACCTCCAGGATAGCATGAAACATGACTTTTTGGGAGGTACTATTCAGGCTTTGTGCAGGTGAATGGAGGAGTGTGACTGTTATTCCACTATACTAGGATGGTCTATCTATAGACTCAGGAAGCTACTGAGTCATAAACCTGACTAGTCTCATAGATAAGGCCATGGGAAGAATTATCATGGACTTGATAAGTAATGACAGAAGAAACCTTCAGATACCAGATCCTACTCAATTTAGTTTTGTCAGGGGAAGGTCATGCCTACTCTACTTGGTGGACTTCTTTGAGAAGGTCACCAAAGTAATAGATGAGGGAAAAATGATTCATACTGCCTACCTCAACCTGGCCAAAGCATTTGACATAATTCCTCACTTCAACATTGTATACAAACTTACTGAATTAGGTATAAACCCTACATCATTCACTGACAACTAGACAAATGGATCACAGATAGGAACCAAGAAGTTAAGCTAGGGGAGTCTACCTCTGCAAAAAGGCCAGTCATGAACAGAGTCCCTCAGGGCTTGGTGGTGGGGAGACCCTTGTTTGGCATCTACTTCTCTGAAGACAAGGACAATGTCAAAGGCTTCTTGCTGACCTGATTCACAAATGATTGCAAAATAGGTACAGTCATTGAATCCCATTCCTGCAATGCACAAACATCCTCCAAGAGGGCCTGCCACAGACTAATAACTGATGCGGGAGTCATGGTCTGAAGAACCGCATAATAGCATCCTTTGGTAAGATTGCTACACCTGCAAATTTCTGCATTGATAATACATCCCTAAGAGTGATAATATACCCCCTAAGACTAGACCCAGTGGTCAGGGATTTGGGAACACATGTAGACTGAGACTTTGCCTTTGACATTCATGTGTCTACAGTAGTAAGAAAATAATTCTATGTTGCACAACAGCATATGGTATCCAGGTCCAAAGATGCCATTGTACAAATGCTGAAGCAACCATCGAGGTTTCTCACAAAAAGAAAACAAGGCATGCAAATTAAATCCTTCATGGACTGCCTCAAAGCATTGTCTTTATACTCAGTCTCCCACAGGCTGCTGAAAGACTACCAATACCTGGCCATAAAGAATCCTTTGATATAGCCTTAATGGACCTGTTGCACAACTACAATACAAACAGCACCAGAAACACCCAATCCAGAGACACAAACCTAGCTGGAAATATAAATAGGACATGCTGGAGGGATACATATGTGTCTCATAGGCTGCCACTTCTCTGGAAAAGGCTTCCCATCCATGTGAAGCAAAGTTCCTCAAAGCAATTATTGAAGCAAAACTTGGGCCATTGGATGTAGATTCATAATGTTACCCTTGTAGTTGGTGCTTATGTCTCTATTAGAGAAGAAACTTATAAATGCTGAACCACTTTGCCCAAGTTTATATATGCAATGCCCCACCACATACAAAATCTTTCTATATTTCTGGGATATACTTAAAAAGTACATTCAGAGTCATTACTCTAACCCTCCACTAAACTATACATACACCACTAACTATCCACTTACCTTAACCCAAACCCTAACCTTAAGGTCTGTCACTATCGCAGTCACCTCAATCTCGCCCCAACCCTAACTCACCTACCCCACCCTAACCCTCATGTCCACGCAATCGCACACTTACCTGACCTGCGACCTAACCCTAACTCACCTAACCACCCTAACCCTCACGTCCACACAATCGCACACTTACCTGAACCCAATCCGTAACTTTCCACCACAGTGCTGAAAATGCCGAAGCAACAGAAACTGACAACCGAATTCTTTCCCTAGGAAAGAATTTGATTTTCTGTTTCTTCGATATTTTCAGCGTTCGCTGAATACAAGTCAATATTAAAACACTCAACATTTTGAATGTACGGTGTTCTAATACAAACCCGCTGAACTGAGGTGGGCTATCAGCTACAACTCTGAGCTGAGATACCAGAAGACTAGAGGCTTCTGAGCTCCCCAAAAACTATAAGTTGCCTGTTTTTTTTTTTTTGCTTCATTAAACTATTTATTGCACTTTTTATTGTGTTCTGCTTACGTAATACTGTATTTTAATACCGTAAACTAAAATGCACTATTTGTACTGCATTTGTCTGCTTACTGTGCCTATTACATCATATTCTGTTGGTGTTTTACACTGCTTGCAAAGCTTTTTTTGCTATTTTCACTGCTTGCAAAGTAATTGTTGCTACTTTTCAGTGTTTGTTCTATTTTCCTGCCAAGCAGTGTTTTAAATAACTAATTTGTTTGCTGTTTAAAACATTCTTTATTGTCTCCTTGGTGTTTTTCTGCTGTTTAAAACATGTTTTAGTGTCTCACTGCTATTTTTCTGGTTTGTTAAATATTCTCTAGTGGTTCCTGCCATAACTAGGGTAGTTAGTAGTTGTAGCAAAGTCCAGATACGGGTTTGCTGCATCTAGGTCTATTTGCAGTGGCTGTTTGTACTGAGCACATTTTCCAGGCTATCTTGGATTGGAAGGGGCCTTTCTGCACCCTTGTGAGAGACGTGTGTTGTTTGGAACTTTCTGGTGAAGGGTGATCAGTTTAGGGCTTGGAGTAAGCACCTTCATTGGTTCTTTTGAGTTTTTAATTTTTTTAAAAGTTTTTAGCTTTTGGTATTTAAGCCTGTGCTTGAGTGGGTTTCTGTTTCTTTTAACCAAGTTGAACTGAGGTGGGCTACCAACCATAACTCTGAGCTGAGATACCAGATGACTAGAGCCTTCTGAGCTTCCCAAAAAAGTAGCCTGTTTTTTGCTTGATTATATTATTTGCTGCATTACTGCAGTGGTGGTGCTGCGGTAGCGTTGTCTCCTCATAGCAAGACATTGTCCTGTTTGATTCCCAGCTAGAGCGTCTTCTGTGTGGAGGCATACGTGAATGGGGCATACCTTCGTTGAAGGTTGTGCATCAGGGCTGGTAACCTGGCACGTAAAAATCCACTACCAATCATTAGCGGACCGGAGTTCCGCTGTGGCGACCTCTAACCGGGAAAAGCCGAAAGACACAAACAAATATTATTTACTGCACCTTTTATTGTGTTCTGCTTATTTAATACTGTATTTTAATACCATAAATTAAACTGCACTATTTGTATTGCATTGGTCTGCCTTACTCTGCTTGTTAAATCATATTCTGTTGCTGTTATCATTGTTTGCAAAGCATCTGTTTGTTTTGTTCTGTTTTCCCACCAAGCAGTTTTAAATAACTGATTTGTTTGCTGTTTAAACATTCTTTAGTGTGTCCTTGTTGTTTTTCCTGCTGCTTAAAACACTTTTTAGTGTCTCACTGCTGTTTTTCTACCATTTAAAATGTTGTTTAGTGTTTCCCACCTAAATTAGCGTAGCTAGTAGACATAGCCTAGTCCAGATACAAGTTTGCTGCATCTGGGGCTTTTCTACTGGTTGTTGTATTCTGAACACATTTTCCAAACAATCTTTGATTGGAAAGGGCCCTTGTGCACCATTATGAAAGATGTGTGCTGATTGGAATCTGCTGTTGAAGGGTGATATGTTTAGGGCTTGGAGTAAGCACCCTCACTGGTTCTTTTGATTTAAAAAAAATTTTTTTTTTAAGTTTTTAGCTCCTGGAATTTAAGCCACATGTCTGTGCGAGTGTCTGCTTGTTTGCACATCACACAGCACTGTGCACTGCTACACAATTGTGCACCATAGTTGGACAGATAATTCCCACAATTTTTCCCTTAGACACAGCTGTAGTACCTTAGTGTGGTCCTCATCTTTAGTACATCTCCAGTCTACGAAGTATTGCTAGTGAGCTGTGACCTATTAAACTACCAGCCAAAAACTCCAACAGAAATACCCATCTACAGTGCACCTCCTAGATCAGTCCTGAAAGCACCGCCTTTGTGATAACAGTTCTTTAAACCTAGCATTATGGACATTTGGGCTACCCTTTTTTCTCCTGCCAGCCTTGATGACTTTGGTCTCCTGAGACAGAGTAGCAACTGCCTCATGTACACTGTCAACCTTCTACTAATAACTCACTCTAGTACAGACTGTGCGAAATGTATGTACACCAAGAGTTTTGAATTCCTGCTTTCTCTCACACTACAAACAGTGACACTGAAGAGGTTGTCAACTCACCCTCACTACTCATGCACATAATATCACTACTCACACATAGTACGTACCATAATACCACTACTCACACACACAGTATGCACCATAATACCACTACTCACACACATAGTATGCACCATAATACCTCTACTCACACACATAGTATGCACCATAACACCCACTACTCGCACACATAGTATGCACCATAATACCACTACTCACACACATAATATGCACCCAACACATAAAGCAGCATACACAGAGGTTCTCTCAAAAAGCTTACTGAAACACAAGAGACCTCCAGAGCAAAAGACTGCTACAACTAACATAGTTCCCACAGCACTCATGACACATAGCAACACCAGTGCCTCACTTACCAAGCCCTTAAGGCATAACATTCAAAAACCACATTTTCTTGTCATTGGAGACTCCATAGTGAGACACACAGATGTCCCACTCACTGGGTTAGATAAGGAGAAAGTCATGGTCAGCTGCCTGTCTGGTGCCAGCATTTGTCAGATCACGCATGCACTTAGAGCTCTCGACAAAAGGTACCATTATGACTCTGTCATAACTCATGTTGAAGTGAACAACCTGAGATGTACTACAATGGACTATATGAAGAGAGATATGATTGAGTCTCTGAGTATGTTTCCCAGGCAGGTATGACCCTAGCCTTGAGCAGCATATTGCCCTCACCTAAAATGATGCCACAGTATAAACAAAAAAATGATCGATTTCAATAATTGGCTTAGTTTTTGGTGTCATTCAAAGGTGATCCAATTTCTGTCAGCCTGGGATGACATGGTCGACAAACCTCACTGTTTTGCCAGAGACGGTTTACACCTGGCACCACTAAGCTTTCAGCTAGTGACAAAGGCTCTTGCCACCCCTTAGTGCCTTTTAGGCAAGGTCAAAAACAAAACTGCCAATGTGAAAATTGCCAACCATAATAAAATAAGAGTTATGCTGCTAAATAGTAGGAGCTTAAATCAAAAACTACACACCTTGGAAACATTTCTGTCACTGGAGGATGTAGATGTCTGTGCAGTCACAGAAACATGGTTTAAGGCCTCAGAGAGTAGCCTAGCCTTGTAAGGTTACAATGCCTTACACACATTTGGTCCACAAAACAAATGTGTGAAAACCAAAGGAGGTGGTGTTTCTATCTATATTAAGATAAATTCACCTCCCAACTAGTTAGACTAGACAACTGCATGGAGTTACTCTAAGTTCAGATTACTGTGGGTAAGACCACCATTCAAGTCATACCTAGTTATAGATCCCCCCTCCAGGGATCATGATGTGTATGAGGCCTACTTGACTAAACTAGAGTCAATCCAAATATTACCAAACAGTCTGGATTTCAATTATCCCAACATCAACTGGGAAACCTACTCTAACCCTAACTCACAAGTGCAAAAGTTCATCGACTTTGTTAACTCAAATGCCCTGGAACAAATTGTTCTAACCCCAACAAGAGGAGCAAACATACTAGATCTGGTCCTCACTAACATGGAAAACAGATGTACCACCGCAGCTTTCAGACCATCATTAGTCAGATCTGACCACAAATCAGTTTCCTTCAAACTGGCACTAACACCAGAACTCACAAAGGGTGAAGTCAGACTAAAAACTTCACCAAAGCAAACTATACCCTCCTAGGGGCATGTATAAATGCCTTACAAGCCCCAGCCCCAGCTGGAAGTGGTAACTACACCAATGCTTACACTAAAGCCCTGTACAATCACTTGTATATGTGTATAAACTCAGCTGTACCAGAAAGAATCAAAGCCAGAGCACCAAGTAAAAACACGCTGCCCTGGTGGATATCTAGCATCAACAAACTTTACAACAAATGCTAAACACTGCTGTCAAAGAAAACTAAGGCAAGGCTCCAACAATGGAAAAGCACCTTCCTCAACCTCAACAGGCAAATAAGACAATATGTCAAATCCTCTAAGGGTAACGCTGAAAAAAATTTAGCAATCACATCCAAGGATAATCATGACATTTTACAGCTATGTACATAGCCTAAAAGGTAGGATCAAGCATGTGCTGAACCAGTGACTAATGGTATCAGACACACACTGATCCCACAGTGATAGCAAACGTGCTAGCAGGCAGATTTGGTGAAAATGTCACTCCCTTATCCCCTCCAAACTTATCACAAACCTTGCACCATACCTTCCTATCCAAACAGCAGGTCATTTAAGCCTTGTCTAAGGCAAAAATACAGCCTCTGTAGGACCTGACAGCATCCCAGGCTGTCTTCTAAACAAACTAAAACATAAACTAGCATCACCATTAAGTATCCTGTTCAATCTTAGGCTAACCACAAGCTTTGTTCCTGCAGAATGGAGAACAGCAACACTTATTCCTCTCCACAAAAGTGACTTAGCAACAGACCCAAGGAATTATAGATCCATAAATTTGATCAGGCTCATCTGTAAAGCCATGGAACATATCATCATGAACCTCATAAATAAAGACATAGGTGACCTCCAAATCCTGGATCCAACCCAATTTGACTTTGTCAAGGACAGATACTACATGCTAAACCTGGTGGATTTCTTTGAAAATGTGACCAGGGCCATTGAAGAGGGTAAATCTGTGCACCCACCATACCTTGACTTGGCAAAGGCCTTTGACACAATCCCATATTCAGGCATTACTGATAAACTTAGCAAACTGAATATAAACTCTTTTGTTGTAAGATGGGTTGCCAACTGGCTCACAAACCAGCCACACACTATCTAAGTGGGTGACTCCATATTAACCAGCAGACCTGTCACCAGTGAGGTGCTACAAGGGTCAGTGCTGGGCCCCCTACAGTTTGCTATATACTTCTCAGAAGTTCAGGTCAAAACTAAGGGGCTGTGCTGACCAAATTTGTGGATGACTCCAATCTGGGTACAATTACTGAATCCTCAAATGTTGTCAGTATACTTCAGGATTGTCTTATGCAAATGAATGACTGGTGTCTTAGTTGTGGTCTCAAACTGAATGCAAAGAAATGCATCATCATTCCCCTCAGTAAAAACAATGTCCCTTCACACTATCAAATTAATGCCAATACCCTATGTGCCTACGAATTGGTACAAGATCTGGGATCATAATTAGACTGTGACCTTAGCTTTGACCACCATGTGTCTACTGTAGTAAGGAAGGCTTTCTACACAGCACACTTGATTAGCAAAGGCATCACTACTAGAGCAAAGGAGAGTATAACCCCTCTATACTCATCATTAATCAGGCCGATAATTGAGTATAATGCCCCCTTTGGCATGTACCGTACAAAGCACCTGCAGCAACCGGAGAGACCTCAGAGGTTTCTAACTAAGAAGATCAAGGGACTCCAGCACGTGCCTTACACAGACCGACTAAAGTCCCTGTTGCTATATTCATTATCATATAGACTTCTTAGGGGAGACTTCAGCCTGGCTTACAGAGCAATCTCTGACCCAAACCTAATGAATTTGCTGCACATCTATAAATAAAATGGGACTAGAGCTACCCATTCCAGGGACCTAAATATGGCCTGCGACTTGAAAAGGACATGCTGGAGGGACAGTTTTGTCTCCCAGCTACTGCTGTGTCTTTGGAATAGGCTGCCAATTCATGTGAAGCAGAGCACCTCTATGACACTGTTCAAAAGTAACCTGGATGAGTGGATGGGGCACCATAAATACTGGGGATAGCACTCACAACCCTCCTGGACATGAGCAGTCATTACTAAGTGCAAGCCTGGTGTTGACTGGAGTATCTATGGTATTACACTGGGATGGAATAGCTCGGCTTCAAATGACCTCCGACTCAATAGCATAGTAACCTCCTATGATCCTATGATCCTAACTAACACACCTCTCCAATTTAGATGCATGCGTTACAAGGGGAAGCAATTGGATTGAACTGCATGACTAAGCTTATAAAGGCCCTGGTACTCAACCTAGTATATACCTGTGAACCTATGAGTAGCATATTTTTGGAACAGGATCCCTGAACAAGTTATACTTATTAAAATATTCAACAGTTTAAATATTTATTATATAAATAGTTTGGAGATAAAGTTTATAATTCTAATATCTGGAGAAAAACCGTTCCTAGATGGACATTAATTCCAAAACACTTAACTTAGGAGCAAATGAACACTTTACCAATGTAATTCATCCCTGCCAACTATCACCTACCTTGTTAATGTTAAAATAAATAAATACATGACATGCATCTATTTTTATCTAGTTCAGTCTTAGAGTGTGGAAACAGCATTGTTGTCTTTTTGACACAGTGCATGAGATGCGAATGAAAAGAAAGAAAGCAAGAAAACGGCTAACACATAACATGTTCAATTACTTTATAAATGTAAATGAAAAATGTAGTCCTTTAGAAAATATGTCATTATTTTACAAACTTCCATATAAATACAGTTATTTGTATAGCTCCACACAGCTAGACCACGTGCTTCTGCTGTGTGCCCTATGCAATATACTGCATTCCAGAAGGGGGTCTGTGGCACAGTTTAGTTATGCTGCTAGTAGAGACTTGAGTCTTTCTCCAAACAAGAAGTAATTTCAAATGCTGTAAAGCACCAGACAAACATAACAGGATTTCCCATAAATAATCAGAAAAATCCTGCAAAATGCAGCTCTGCGGTATACTAGAAACCTTTCATTTTTACTTTTACAGAAGATTTCCTAATACTTTGGTCTGCTTTTCGGATGTTTTTTTTCCACCACCTCTGTTATATCCTGTGTTGACACCAGTTGATCCTGTATATGCCTATAAGTACCTATCAAATTTCAAATTGTTATTGGTAAGGTAGCAGCTACAGTAGCTGCAAAGTCCTGCTGTCCAACTCCTAGTGTGCTCGCCACTCGCTTTAAGCCCTGATAAAACAAGTGCCCTCCCCCATTCCTGGGATTGGCTGCACTAGAGAATTCACCAACCAGTGAGAAGAGAACCCCTAAATCAATTTCTACCAAGTCTTAGAACATACTTCATACCCAGAATATTGCAGTTGTTCTGTATTTTTATTTCAATAAGATAACTAAATAGTCTAGTACAGTGGTGTGCACACTAACTGGATCCTCACCCCACTTGTTTACTGATAGTAAAACCAGCATGTTCCAGCTGTAGGACACCTTTAGAGATTTCTGAAATACTGCCTGTGTTTTTAGAGATAAAAACAAAAAACAAAAGAAAATAAAAAGAAAGATGAACTGAAATATTTTGTGAAAAGAATCTGGCTATCTGTATAGTATCTCACATTGACCTGTAGTGCTCCACTTACAGCTGATTGTTTTTTGCTGTGTGTTCTACTAGCTCAACACACAAGACCAGGGGCCAGTCAAAGCATGTCTAAATTGTCCCAGTATCCTAGCACTGCCTACCATTATACTGAACTCGCTCCAAACTTGTTCTGACCTTCCCCCAACTCAGCTTTCGTTCTGAGGCTATTTCTCACCTGAGAAACAATGGGTGCCATTTAGAAAATTATTATTGCTATGGCAGCAGCTACAGTAGCTGCACAGCCCTGCCATCCAATTCGTAGTGTGCAAGCCACTCGCTTTAAGCCCCAATAAAACAAGTGTTCCCCCCATCCTGGGATTGGCTGCTTTAGAGAATTCACCAATCAGTGAGAAGAGAACCTCTACAGAAATTTCTACCAGGTCTTGGAACTCACATTAAACCCTGATAAAATGAGTTCCCCCACCCATCCTGGGATTGGCTGCTCTAGGGAATTCACCAACCAGTGAGAAGAGAACCCCTAAATCAATTTCTACCAAGTATTAGAACATACGTCCTACCCAGAATTTATTTATGTATTTATTTATTTATTTTGTCATTTGTTAACCGGCTTAGTCCAACTGAACCAGAGGACAACTTTCAGTAGAGACTCGAGGAGAAAAGCTCTAACATATACTAAAATTTGCATAAATACAAAACTGTATCACTAAAGATTAACAATAGCATAAAAAAATTATACAAGATAGTAAAAAAATTAACAAATACATAAAAAGTTTATACAAGATAAATATGGCACACTGATATAAGGGACAGAGATATACTTGTGTGAGTAACAGAAGATGAAAATACCTATGTTAGCATAGATCAAGCAGGCTAGTATCCACATTAGCATTGCATATTATTTACAGAAGACAGTCTTGAAAGGCAACATTACACAGAAGTGTTGCTATTTATATAAGCTGTATATACAATGAAGTAGTGGAGATATCTACTTAATGGGCTGATACACTTTATTCAAGCTATGTACCTATAATAGTTAATGAGAGAGGAAGAAGGAGGGGTGATTAGGTAGGGTCTTGGCATGGGCAGGAGCTTGTGTTTGCAAGGTAGTATTTGATGTTGGGAATATTTGCGAATACTTGGGGGGACATTGTTCCAGGCTTGGGACATGGCTTGTTTGTAAAGCAGTTTGCCTGTGTTTTTATTAGTTCTGTATATGTCAAGAAGGAATTGATTGAAACTACAGAGAGGACAAGAGGGAATATAGAGGGATACTAGTGAGGAGTGCGAAGGACAGGCTGAAGGTTTGTTTAGTAATGAGTGAGTGAGTGATTTGTAACCAGGATAGAAGCAGTAAGTGTGGGAATTTAGGCCATTGGAGTTGTTTTAGAGCAAGCCAGTGGTGAGATTTGTATAGTTAGTCACTAGCAAATCTAGTTCTTTTGTTATATGTTTGTTCAAATTTGGTTATTAAGGTTGATTGTAGGTGTGTAAAAATAACCCAGCCACTGGGGGTGCACAAGCCAGTGCATTTCTTTGTGCCGGTCCCAAGCCCGGATAAATGGGGAGGGTTGCGCCAGGAAGGGCATCCGGTGTAAAACCTCTGCCAAATTACTGATGCGCAGAACATTTCATATTTACATACCAGATCGGTCGAGGCCCGGGTTAACAACGACCACCACCAGTACTGTTAGCCAACAGGGTGCTGGCAGAAATTGGACTACTGTTGGCTGAAGAAGAAGAGGAGGGGGAAGGCATGCCTGAAGGCAGGAAGAGAGGAGGAAGGTTAGGAGTGTAGTACTGAGGGTAGGAACTTTGAATGTTGGCAGTATGACTGGTATAGGGAGAGAACTAGCTGATATGATGGGGAGAAGGAAGGTTGATATATTGTGCGTGCAAGAGACCAGATGGAAGGGAAGTAAGGCCAAGTGTATAGGAGGCGGGTTCAAATTGTTCTATTATGGTGTGGATGGCAGAAGAAATGAGGTAGGGGTTATCCTAACAGAACAGTATGCCAAGAGTGTTTTGGAGGTGAAGAAAGTGTCTGATAGAGTGATGTTTATGAAGCTTGAAATTGATGGTGTAATGATGAATGTTGTTAGTGCATATGCTCCACAAGTTGGGTGTATGTTGGATGAGAAAGAAAAATTTTGGAGTGAGTTGGATGAAGTGGTGGTGAGTGTACCCAAGGGTGAGAGACTAGTGATTGGAGTGGACTTCAATGGGCATGTTGATGAAGTGAACAGAGGGGATGAGGAAGTGATGGGTAGGTATGGTGTTAGGGAGAGGAATGCAGAAGGTCAGATGATTGTGGATTTTGCGAAAAGGGTGGACATGGCTGTGGTGAATACGTATTTTAAGAAGAGGGAGGAGCATAGGGTGATGTACAAAAGTGGAGAAAGATGCACACAGGTGGATTATATCCTATGTAGGAGGGTTAGTCTGAAGGAGATTGGCGACTGTAAAGTGGTGACTGGGGAAAGTGTAGTTAAGCAGCATAGAATGGTGGTCTGTAGGATGATGTTGGTGATCAAGAAGCGGAGGAGGAGTGTGAAAGCAGTGCTAAGGATTAAATGGTGGAAGTTAAAAAAGGGTGATTGTGAGGTGGAGTTCAGGGAAGAGTTAAGACAGGCACTGGGAGGCAATGAAGAGTTACCGAATAGCTGGGTAACTACAGCAGAGCTAGTAAGGGAGACTGCTAGGAAGGTGCTTGGTGTGACATCTGGACATAGGAAGGAGGACAAGGAGACATGGTGGTGGAATGAGGAAGTACAGGAGAGTATACAGAGGAAGAGGCTGGCGAAGAAGAAGTGGGATTGTCAAAGAGATGAAGAAAGTAGACATGAGTATAAAGAGATGAGGCGCATGGCAAAGAGAGAGGTGGCGAAGGCTAAGGATAAGGTATATAGAGTGTCGTATGAGAGATTGGACACTAAAGAGGGAGAAAAGGACCTGTACCGATTGGCTAGACAGAGGGACAGAGCTGAGAAAGATGTGCAGCAGGTAAGGGTGATAAAGGACAGTGAGGGAAACGTACTCACAAGTGAGGAGAGTGTGTTGAGTAGATGGAAAGAGTACTTTGAAGGGCTGATGAATGAAGAGAATGAGACAGAGAGAAGGTTGGATGATGTAGGGATAGTGAATCAGGAAGTGAAGCAGATTAGCAAGGAGGAAGTAAGGACAGCTATGAAGAGGATGAAGAATGGAAAGGCTGTTGTCCCAGATGACATACCAGTGGAAGCATGGAAGTGCTTAGGAGAAATGGCAGTGGAATTTTTAACCAGATTGTTTAATGAAATTTTGGAAAGTCAGAGGATGCCTGAGGAGTGGAGAAAAAGTGTTTTGGTGCCTATCTTTAAGAATAAGGGTGATGTGCAGAGCTGCAGTAACTACAGAGGGATAAAATTGATCAGTCACAGCTTGAAGTTATGGGAAAGAGTAGTGGAAGCTAGGTTAAGAAGGGAGGTGATGATTAGTGATCAGCAGTATAGTTTCCTGCCAGGAAAGAGCACTACAGATGCAATATTTGCTCTGAAAGTGTTGTTGGAGAAATACAGAGAAGGTCAGAAGGAGTTGCTTTGTGTCTTTGTGGACTTAGAGAAAGCATATGACAGGGTGCCTACAGAGGAGTTGTGGTATTGTATGAGGAAGTCAGGAATGGCAGAAAAGTATGTAAGAGTGGTACAGGATATGTACAAGGGTAGTGTGATATTGGTGAAGACTGCGGAGGGAGTGACAGATACGTTTAAGGTGGAGGTGGGATTACATCAAGGATCAGCTCTGAGCCCTTTCTTATTTGCAGTGGTGATGGACAGGTTGACAGATGAGATTAGACAGGAGGCCCCATGGACTATGATGTTTGCTGATGACACTGTGATATGCAGTGAGAGTAGGGACCACGTTGAGGAGACCCTGGAGAGGTGGAGATATGCTTTAGAGAGGAGAGGAATGAAGGTCAGCAGGGCTAAAACAGAATATATGTGTGTAAATGAGAGGGAGGGTAGAGGAATGGTGAGAATGCAGGGAGTAGAGTTGGTAAAGGTGGATGAGTTTAAGTACTTGGGATCAACAGTTCAGAGTAATGGTGAGTGTGGAAGACAGGTGAAGAAGAGAGTACAGGCAAGGTGGAATGGGTGGAGAAGAGTGTCAGGAGTAATTTGTGACAGACGGGTACCAGTAAGAGTGAAAGGGAAGGTCTACAAGAGGGTAGTGAGACCAGCTATGTTATATGGGTTGGAGACGGTAGCATTGACAAAAAGACAGGAGTCAGAGCTGGATGTGGCAGAGTTAAAGATGTTAAGATTTGCACTGGGTGTGACTAGGATGGACAGGATTAGGAATCAGTATGTTAGAGGGTCAGCTCAGGTTGGACAGTTTGGAGACAAAGCAAGAGAGGCGAGATTACATTGGTTTGGACATGTGCTGAGGAGGGATGCTGGGCATATTGGAAAAAGGATGCTAAGGATGGAGCTGCTAGGTAAGAGGAAAAGAGGAAGGCCTAAGATAAGGTTTATGGATGTGGTGAGAGAGGACATGCAGGCGGTTGGTGTGAAAGGGCATGATGCAAAGGACAGGAAGAAATGGAAACGGATGATCCGCTGTGGCGACCCCTAATGGGAACAGCCGAAAGATTATGATGATGATGATGATGATGATGTAGGTGTGTAAAAATAGGAGAGGTGTAGGGAAGGCAGGGAAGGAGGAAACTGCATCTGGACTTGTCACTGTAATCATCACACCTGAAACCAGTCCTTCCTCCTCCACTTCTTTTCTCCTGTCCCTCCTTTTAATCCTGTCCCTCCCACTCCTCTTACAGTCTTTTTAAAACCAAACTCCTACTTAGTCCTTGTTAGTAACTTGCTACTCTCCTGACTCCTTCACTACCAGGTCCTGGCAACTTGCTGCCACTGACTCTTATATTAATATCTACTCCTCCTGAAACTTACAAACAAACTTCTATGACTGGTACCGTTATCTTCCGATTAAAATCCAAACCTGTGTTTGCCAAATATTTTATAGCTACAGCCTGTTTTTACACTTACTACATTGTATAAATTGATCTTTTGATGCTTTTCTTTTACACAAGCTGTAATAGAAATTTGCTTTATTTTTATTGCATTGCAATCTTCCTGTACTGTGCAGCTTTTCTCCCCGGCCTCTGCTAAAACAGGGCAATAGCTCAGTTGGACTATCCTGGTAAAAAAATGTCAAATAAAATAAATAAATAGTAAATAAAGTTTGTGCAGTTCTTTACTTTTATTTCACTAAGATAACTAAATAGGCTAGTGCAGTGGCATGCACACTAACTGAACCCTCTGTACCCCACTTGTTTACTGATAGTAAAACCAGCATTTTTCAGCTGTAAGACACCTTTAGAGATTTTTGAAATATTGCCTACTCACCTTCTACTGGCTCAACACAAGAGACAGAGGGCCAGTCATAGCACATCTACCTTGTCCCAGTATCCTGGACCCTAGTACTACCTACTATTACACTGAACTTGTGCCAGCCTAGCTGTGACCATCCCCCTAACTCAGCTTCTGATCCGAGGCTATTTCTCACATGAGAAACACTGGATGCCATTCTCAAATTGTTATTACTAAGGTAGCAGCTACAGTAGCCACAGAGCCCTGCCTTCCAACTCTTGGTGTGCTCACCACTCACATTAAGCTCTGATAAAACAAGTGTCCCCCCATCCTGGGATTGGCTGCTCTAGAGAATTCACCAACCAGTGAGAAGAGAACCTCTAAATACATTTCTACCCAGTCTTAGAACTCACATTAAACCCTGATAAAATGAGTGCCCTCACCCATTCTGGGATTGACTGGTCTAGGGAATTCACCAACCAGTGAAAAGAGAACTCCTAATGCAAGTTCTACCAAGTCTTGGAATTTGCATTAAACCCTGATAAAATGAGTGCTCCCACTGGAGAACCTCTTGCTGTGAGGCGACAATGTTAACTGCTGCACCACTGTGACCTTTTATTTCACTAAGATTACTAAATAAGCTAACGCAGTGACATGCACACTAACTGGACCCCCCTACCCCACTTCCTTACTGATAGCAAAACCAGCATTTTCCAGTTGTAAGACACCTTTAGAGGTTTCTGAAATACTGCCTGTGTTTTTAGAGATAAAAACAAAAAACAAAAGAAAATAAAAAGAAGATGAACTGAAATCTTTTACAAAAAGTATCTAGCTATCTGTAAAGTATCTCAACACTGACCTGGAGTGCTCCACCAAATTGCAACAGCTTGCTCGGCTTCTACTGGCTCAACCCACTCCATTCGCCCTTGCTATGCTAGGTCTCACTCCACTCCTCTACCCTGCTCCATTTCCACCCACCCCCACTTTCCCCACATTTATTCTTAACTAACCACTCCCTCTACCCAAAGCAACCAATCATGACATATTACCTAACTTATAAACCCCACCCGCCTGATCCCATACTAATACAAATAACTCAAACTTCACTCCATCAATTCTACACCAATCAGTAATTATACAACTCGAACCAAACTAATAAATAATACTCCCATCCAACCTCAGCTTTAATGCAGCAAGCAATTATACATGCATACTGCTGCTCTAATAATTTTAACAATAGCTGCACACATCTCCTCTTACCAAACCAAACTAGAAGAACCTATGCCATGCTACCTTTTCCCTCTACCCACAAAATCTTAAACCTATCAACATTATTATTTCTTCCTCTGCCTTAACACTACAACCTTTCACTATACACACTACATGCTGCTCCCTCAAAAATATGATAGGTACATAGTTAAAATCTTAAAAACTTTAGTTAGTATAGCATCTAAAGTAAAGTGGGGACATTCATCCAGACCCTGGTCTAAATGCAAATACTCAAAATACTACCCCACAGAAACAAAACTGATATCTTACTATTAAACATGATTATTAGAAGTATCACTAGCAAAGTCCATAAGCTGCATGCCAACCTGTCTCTGTACTCACCTGATATCATGTTAGTCACTGAAACATGGCTTTAACCCAGTGTTACCAATAATGAGATTCTCCCTCCAGGTTATAATATAATACATCGAGACAGAATAGGCAAAAGAGGTGGTGGTGTAGCCTTACTCTTTAAAAATCACCTTTCCCTAGAAGTCTTAGATCAAATCACCCCCAACTTTGACAATGCTGAAATACTACTTGCCAAGCTTATCATTAACCCCAAAAAATATAAACATAATTGGAATCTGTATCCCACAAGGGACCTAAACCTTGTCACCGCAATAAACAGAACATGCTGGAGGGATAGATTCCTGTCCCAGAGACTTCCCATACTCTGGAACAGACTACCTATCTATGTCAAACAGAGCTCCTCATTAACACTCTTCAAGAAAAATCTTGATGATTGGATGGCAGATAGGAAATTCACCCAGGGAATCACTTCTGTGGTTCTGCTTGACAGGGGCACAGGAAAATAATTTTCTTGGGTGGCAAAAGCCAGGGTACCATTTGGCTAGGCTTATATAGGCCCTAGGGTCAATAGCTTAGTACCTACCTATGAACCTATGAACATCCACACTTTAGAAAACATTTTGAAATGGACCACAAGTTCACTTCCTCAGGAAACAATAATCATCGCAGTTTTTAATATTGACTGGTCAAACTGCAATTCCCTAAACCTCACTAATCACGTCAACCTCTATGGCTTCACCCAACTCATTCAAACCACCACTAGGATAGACAAGTCATCCAATAAGCACTCCATTCTTGACTGGATCTTAACAAATACACCAGCCCACTCTCCTCACTCCCTGACAGCCTTAGTGACCATCTTCCAACCTATCTATTCAGAGAAAGAATTAACCCAGCTAAACAAATTATTTAACAACAAATAAGGAACAAAAAACATCTGAACCCCAGTGACTTCATAAAATCCTCAAACACTGTAAGTGGTCACCACTATTTCCCTTAGAATATGCTGTAGAATATTTTATTACTACCTTCTTTTCTATCTTAAACACACAGGCTCCTACTAGGACTATAAGAGTTAAATCTTACTTTGTCCCATGGCTAAACAAAGAAACTAGGTCACTGCTAAAAGCAAGAGACAAAGCTTCGGGACATTGGTACAAAATTAAACCCCAAATTGTAAAACAAACTTACCAAGAACAGAGAAACAAAGCAAAAAAATTAAACAGGACAAAATAAATTATTAATCGGACATCCAAACTAAGCACCAAAATAACCCACAAATTTTCTGGTAAGCAATAAACAACATACTCCTACCTGGAAAAGCCAGTACACCCCTCCCTCCACTATTAGCAATAACTCCAATAGCAGAGCTACCCATTTCAACAAATACTTTACAGAAACTATTTTAGCCCTCTTTAACAATCAAACCCCCAGTCCTACGCCAGCTACTCTTACACTGAGAAAAAACACCACCACCTTCTCCCTTCAAATTGCCTCAACTGATACTATAAAAATACTTCTTAAGTAATTAAAGCCCTCTACTCTAGCTGCAGACAACTTAGCTGCAGAGTTTGTAAGTCTAGCTAATGAAGGAATTGCCTATCCTTTATCCATTCTTATCAGTAGATCTATATTGGAACACCAAATTCTGACCATTTGGAAAACTTCCCACATTATTCCACTCCATAAAGGAGGAAATTTAACTGATCTGTTTAACTACTGACCAATTGTGACCCACTCCCTTCTGTCTAAGATACTAGAGAGAATTGTTCAAAAGCAAATCACGGACTTCTACTTCCCTAGTATTCCACACAACACGGGCCTGGAGTGGTTAGGTACTTACTTATCTAATGAAGTCCAACTGGGGGCCAAGTTTATTAACTTAATTTTGGAATTTATGGATTTAGTTTTAGAAAATAACTTCATTCATTTCAAGGGGGAATTTTATCGTCAGAAAAAAGGTGTAGCAATGGGTGCCTCTTGTGCTTCCATGTACGCAAATCTGGTATTATACCAATGGGAAAAGAAATACATTTTTACTAGTACATGGTATCAGGACATCTTGTACTATAGGAGATTTCTGGACGACATCTCCTTTATGTGGATGGGAGACGAAGGAAGTTTAATGGAATTTATGGATTACATCAACATGACCACCACATTTTTTAGGTTCACCTATAAGATCAGTAAACATCAACTTGATTATTTAGACATTTCACTGGTTAAGGACTATTCAAATATGTGCTTTCAGTCTAAGATTTATAGGAAAAGCACTTTTTCAAATGCATTCCTAAATTATCACAGTGGACATCCCTTCTATCAAAAGAAGGCGATAGTGAAGGGTCAACTAATTAGGGCTTCACGAATGTCCAGCACGGACAAACTTTTCAATGAGGAAGTTTCCATTTTAAAGAGATTCTTTAATGAAAAACAATATCCGGAAGCCCTGGTAGAAGCACTAGTTGTAGAAATTTCTGAGAAGAGGGCAAATAAATATCCCCCTTTATTGGGGGTGGGGGTTAATGAGAGGTTACCAAACCCTTCAAAAAACATTTCACAGTCAAGAAATAGTTTTATACATACTTTCTCTAACAACTCAGATCAGATCGAGAAGATTATTAAAAAATATTGGCCCATTCTCAGACTTCAGGAAGATCTTAAGGATTCTATGCCCAGTTTTCAATCTTTTGTTAGGAAAAGGGGCAGGAATTTGAAAGAACTTTTAGAAATTAGGTTAGAGGATCCACAGAATCAGAATAGAAAGAAATTAGGCACTTATCCATGTGGGATGTGCAAGCAATGCCACGCTATGCTGAATTCGGGGTCCTTCTACCTTCCCTCTAGAAGATTCAAGTTCCACTCTAACAAACATTTTAATTGTGGATCTAAGGGGGTAGTCTATCTTGGATGCTGTGGTACGTGCCATGGTTTTTACATTGGGAAAACTGAAAGGGTGTTTAGGAGAAGGGTTTATGAACACTTCAATGACATCAATGTAAGGAAGGAAAGTAATGCCTTTTATAAACACTCTTTGACATGTAAGGACATGAACATAAAGTTTATGGTGTTGGAACAGGTACAACCGGATATAAGAGGGGGTAGTTGGGAGTCAAAATTAGAATACCGTGAGCTATTTTGGCAGCTCCGTTTAGACGCTACTAGATACCCAGGTCTGAATGACACCCTTAACATTATTAGTGTTCTGAAATTGAGGCAAGCCCGTTTATAACACAGTTTGGCACAACATGACATTTATTGTTTTATTCACTTTTGAATTTACAAAATCTTATAATAAGATAGATGGAATGTTATGTTATACACTTGAAACTTAGGAAAGAAATGTTTTACAATGCCATTTAGTAACTCTAGGTTTTAATTGGGAGTTTTGATTTTACCCTTGATGGTAAAAAAAAGGGGTCACTGCATTTATTTGTGATTATAAAAATATTTTGCAGAATTGTTTTTTGGCACATTTTAACAGTTTGATTTAATTTTATGTTTAACATGGTATTTAGTTGCCAAGATTTTTACAAAATGAATTATATTTAATGATAATAAGAATGCATTTTAGAATTTCCTTATATGGTGATTTTCCTGTTGGGAAAGGTTCACAGGAAGTCATGTGATGATTGTGGAAGTATTTAATGTGAATGAACTTCCAGCAATGTTTTTTGCCTTGAAAAAGCTCGCAAGTGGTCGAGTGAAAGCGCTTGGAAGATATTGTGGATTTTTACTTTGCCTAGTTATATTAAAGGATCTTTTTGGAGACCTAGCAGCTGTTTGACTTCTTCATCTGCTTATTTTGAAAGCCTTTGTTTACGTGCTTCCGGGTCCTGTCGTGCCAAGTGGTTTTTATTCTATGTGTCATCTATCTTTCTAGACTTATCAAAAGCCTTTGATATGGTCTCACACAACAAACTTATAAATGCCCTCTCTGAATTGAATCTATCTCAGTCTACTCTTACCGGGTTCCAGGGCTACCTAACTGGGCACCAGCAAGCAGTAAGCTGGCAACAAAATTTATCACCCCTTCTAACTGTGAACCTAGGAGTTCCCCAAGGCTCTATATTAGGGCCCCTGCACTACTCTATATTTACAACCTTCATACCTCAGCCCCTCATGCCTCAGTCATTCAGTATGCACATTATTCTACCGTGATATGTGCTACTACTACCCTACATAACTACAAACATTAATACAAGAGTCCTTCTTAAAAGTAGAACGTGGCTAACAAACTGCCACATAATTCTAACCCACCCAAAAAAAACTCATGCTATTCCATCCCACTAAAGCTACTGTACCCCTCCACACATTCAGCACTGTTTCAACAAACAACATTATAATCTCTCCCTCACCTCACACCAAACTACTGGGAGTAGAAATAAACAGCAACATGAGATCTGATATCCACATTTCCCAAACCATAAAAAGTAGCAAAACGTGGCGGGAGAGACATAAGCTATTCCAAGAGTATAGCCCACTCCCTAGGAATGGGTATAAGTACAAAATGGAAAATCACTCTTAGTAGATTGGTAACTGGTACCCAGAGTGTCTTGAAAATAAGCCACACAGTTGTTGAGGTGGTAGCCCTTATAAGGACTTTTTTGTCTATGCTGTTGTTTTGTTGAGGTAGTCCTCATAAGGACTTTTGTTGCGGTCACTTTAAATTCTTGGTTGAGGCAGAGGAGAACCTGTTGAGCTCTAGAAATGGGTTCTAGGGGGCCAGGGGTGGTCCTGAACAGGACCTTTGTATCCCTCAGAAGGGCTGTGGTGGTCTTGAAAAGAACCTTTGGGTCCTGATAAGGACTGTGGTGGTCCTCACGAGGGCAGTTGTAGGTGGTCCTCAAAAGGACTCTTGGGGGGGTGGCCTTCAGAAGGACCATGGGAGTCCTAAAAAGGACTGCGGTGGTCCTAAAAAGGACCTTTTTGAGCCTTAAAAAGGACTGATGTGGTCCTCACAAAGACTTTTGGGGTCTTAGAACCAGACAAGAGTGGTCCTCACAGGTAGTCCTGAGAAGGACTATTGTGGCCCTCAGGAAGGTCTACCTGTGGGGATAAAGAAGTTTGGTACTGGTGGGTCCTGATAAGGAACTGGACTGTGGTAACAGCGGATCTCAGTTTACAGATCAGGGCCCTGGAGGGGTCCTGCTGTCTTGGCCCTTGGAAGGGCCTTTGTGGTGTGATGCCTTTTGGTTAAGAATATGGCCCTGGAGAGGACTCAAAGTGGGCACTCCTTTTGTGTCAAGGCTGAGCGCTCATACATCATCCTAATGGTCCTGATAAGAACCTTTGCAGTCCTAAGAAGGACTGTGGAAACAAAGAGACAATTTGAAGTGAAATATCAAAATCAAAAAAACAAAAAACAACAATTTCACACACTAACTAACTGACTAACTAAAGACAGGCACAAAAAACAAATAACAGTGAGAGCCTTTGGTTCACAACTCAGTGCAAAGAGTTGCTGGAACAAATTGACACCGAAGACAGTTAAAGTCAAACAGCAGTCCTTTATTTAAAAAGTACATAAAAACTTGGTACACTTGTATAGGAACAAGCAGTATCTTACAAAAACCCCCCCCCACAAAAACTACTATTGCTCAATCCCATCTCAGCTCTACTCTATGCATCACCCATATTAACTAACCAAAGAAAAAACAAATTAGCAAAACTAGACTGGTGTTATAACAAAATCACCAGGTATACAGCAAATTCCCCTTTAGGACTCAACATTGTTCTTCAGACAACTCATCTAGTTAAAACTGCCAACTCTTACTCTTTAACCAACTAAGCATGGCCTAGAAAATCTTCTATCAACCCGAGAAAACACCTGCCCTGCAAAACCTACTGCAGTCATACTATTGTGTCAGAGCTTTACACTCTAGCAACAAACCCTTTATAAAAATAACCAGAGCCAGCAATCTTGTTGGAGAAGCCCTCTACTCAAACTACATACCCAAAATATGGAATGCAATACCTCCTAATGCAACATTTACCACAGCCTTAACTCAATTAAAAAAAACATGCTAAAAACTCACTTATCCAACAAGTGGCTATGCCCATGCACTGCTCCCGATTAAGCTGTCTCTCTCTAAGCTAATGTGATTAGCTCTTCTAAGCTGACTTTAATGGTCTATATACACATTGTTATATACACATAGGTTCTTTAAGCTCTTATGATTAGGTGGTACATTGTGCTCAGAAAAAACCCTAGATGTGTATTTCTAGTGAATTCTCTATAGAAGCTATATAATGTTTGTATGGACTCTGTTTCACTATGCTATGGTCACATATTTGCAATGTTTGTATTGAATCTGTTTCACTATGCTATGGTCACATAGATGCAACTCACTGTGATATATAATGTTCTCAAAGTTTATCAACTTGTATGTGCTATGTACTCAAAGTTTGTTTCATATTGTATGTATGATGTGGAGCTTTTCTCCCCGGGCCTCTGCTGAAAAAAGACATGTATCCAGACGGACTTTCCCGGTAATCAAATGTAAAATAAAATGAATAAAATAAATAAACAAACACCTGTAGCAACTTATTTTACAGTTCATTACTTTTTGTCATATTTAGAGCCATCAACATCCAGTTGCAGAAAATCCTGCATACAGTTGTACTTCTGAAAAAAGGTTAAGATATTTGTAGTTGCTATCTCTGCACTTTGTGACACCATATAGTTAATTGCAACATTCTGTCTTAGAGTCTGGAACTCTTTTTTTACAGGGTCTCTAATATACACAGCATCTTACCCAGCTGGAGTTTCTTGTGGAAGTAAATAATTACATACAAGCACACAGAAATCAAACATGTAAGCAAATAGTTTAGTTGTTTGATAACTGGCTACGTGAAATGTCTGAAGATCTTTCTCAGATATGACCAGGGTGCATTGCAAAACAAGTGGAATATACATTTTAAGAACATTGTAACTTTAATGGGAACATTTATTATGTTTTATACATCAAATCAGATTAAATAATGAGAAACAGGAATGAAGAAAATGTATCAAATAAGGAAAACCAAGCTAATATCAGACAGGACCAGCTGTATCAAAATGCCAGAAGAATTGATAGGCATACAGTCCATGGGACCATATAGCTGCATTGAATGCTATTTGCAGAAATGTCCATGCATACTTATATTCAGTGGTAAAAGGCACATTTTGGGATTCATAAACATATTACACCACTGATGGGTACATGCATCTCACGGAAGGTTAAGTATGCTACCTTGAAGTATCTTGGTTAATAGATTTGAAACACAGTCACAAAAGAGGATGGACTAAAGACCTTAATTACCTATGAATTATTGCACAGGGGCACATTATGCAGAGTGATGTAATATTTTTTGCTGTGTTTGGGGGAACTTAGTTGCATGGCATCACTACATAACATAGTTGTGACCACTTCAGTTTACTAAGTCATTGTTTCCCCATTGTGCTGTGCTCTGGTGTCATACCTAAATGTGATTCATAAAGACTAATGAATCATTAAGTGTGACAGTGGACATATGCCCATTACCACAATAAGGTAATGAGATAATTTATATTTGGAAGCTTGATTTTCTCTTCTTTATTATTTTATGGTTATGTGAATAAAGTTTCAAATACATCTATGTAGATTTTGGCATTATTTTGGTACTGGCACTCCATTCCTGGACTACCGATTATCTGTGGATTAGTTTGGTTCGTTTTTACTTAGTATATGTGTTGGAGATTGTCAGTCCCACTGTATGGGGCTGGAAAATATGTGGCTGTGGTAGCAATCACTATAAAACCTCTATTTCAGGCGTTTGTGTTTTTGTTCTATTTCAGCAATAATTTGCTGCTCATCACTGTATGCTGAGCAACATATCAGAAGGGAAATGGAACTGTTGCACTGGCAAGCAGTACACTATCAGTTTGACTGCAACTACAATCCTTTAAGTCACACCATTGGGACCAGCTTGTGCATAGATGCTGTAATGTTTGTGAATTGCATATGATCTTGTGGCAGGGAATATTTGCATATGTATTCCATGCATGGACTACTATGCTTATGCTGTAGGGTAAGAATGTGTACAATAGTCTTACCCCACTGAGAAGCTACTTTGATGAACTGTGCAGGGCTTTGATATATACTGTTGCTTCTTCCCAGTCCTATTCCCAGGTGTACAGTGTTTATAAATACTGTCCAAAGTTCATAATTCTCTTTGCAAACAATATATATATATATATATATATGCATAGCTATAGCAGTGAGATTTTCCTTTTTAAAGTAATCATGAAAACAGAAAGCTTGGAGAAATTACTCATACTTTCTGAAGAAGAATTCCATGAGATTTGCCCAAAACAGCCCCATGGCTTACCAACAATACTAAAAACATCATTCAAACTAGAAACAAAGCATGGACAAAATGGAGATGCCATAGACAAAACCCTGATTTAATTCTTTTTCGCCAGCTTAGAAATTTAGCTAAAAAATCAATAATCTCTGACAAGAAAAAATTCTACTGTGAACTTCAGGAAACTCATCTTAACAATTCTAAATACTTCTGGTCATCAGTAAATAGACTTCTCTCCCCAGGAATTGCTAAAACGCCATCCCCACTTAATGCTGACCCAGAAACCCCTCTCCAGACTGCTAATGCTTTCAACTCTTTTTTCTCTGAAACTATTCAATCCCTAGCCAAACAAATGAACACCAACAACTCTTATATTCCAAATAATATAGCTAACTCCTCCTTTAACTTCTCACTAAAACCCATATCTACTTCCTTCATTTATAGACTCATTCACAAACTAAAACCTTGCACCCCTTCTGCAGACAAGCTCCCTTCTCTCTTCCTTCAGAAAGCTGCCAAAGAAATAGCTTACCCTATATCCTTACTTATAAACAGAACTATCCAAGAGGGAACCATCCCTGACATCTGGAAAATCTCCTATATTATCCCACTACATAAAGGTGGTAACTCCCTTGACCTTTCTAACTTTAGACCTATCGCCCTTCTCTCACCCCTAGCAAAAATCATGGAAAAATGTATTCATCAGCAACTTGTGCACTATCTCTCTACACAACATAATAGCAAACTGTCAGCATGGCTTTAGACCTCACCACAGTACCACCACTGCCCTTCTTTCCTTTGTAGATACTATCAACAAAAATCGTAACAACAATACTCTCTCTTCCGCTCTCTTCATTGATCTCTCTAAAGCTTTCGATATGGTCAACCACTCTCTCTTAATCAATATTCTTGAATCTCTCTCTTGTGACAATTTCGCCATTAAGTGGTTTAAATCTTATCTTAACAACAGACAACAAGCAGTAATATGGGAAAACCATATCTCATCACTCTTGCCCATTTCCATCGGAGTTCCCCAGGGCTCCATTCTTGGTCCACTTCTGTTCTCTCTTTATTAACGATCTACAAACTGCAATCCTCAAGCAACCTGCATACAATACGCAGATGATTCAACCCTTATCTGCTCGGCACCATCCCCTACAGAACTGATCTCACTGACCCAAAATACCTTTAATTCCGTAGAAACATGGTTTTCTAAACGGTTTCTCCTTCTAAATGCCAAAAAAACAAAACTCCTCCTCTTCTCCCCCACCACTCGGTCCCCCCCTTTAAACTTTACTATTTCCTCAAATAACGGTACTCTCATCTCTCCTGATCTCACTACAAAGCTTTTAGGAATAACCATTGACAATAATCTCTCCTTCGATCAGCACATTAACAACAACATCAAGTTAGTTAACAGAAAAATAGGATCCCTTTATCGCATCAAACCTTTTCTAACCCCAGCAACTAGAATCAAAATTGCACAATCTCATCTTTTATCAACTCTCCTATACGCTTCCCCTATTTATACAAACCTTAAGAAAAGTAACCTCAACAAACTTACAACCTGCTATAACAACATAGCTCGCTTCGCCACTAGTAACCCATTTAGGACCCACCATTGTCTAAATCTAAAACAACTAGGCTGGCTTGAATTTCAAAACTACCTTATAATTCCTCAACTCACTATTGCCCACAACATTTTATACCTACCTGACAACACCCCAATACTCTCTCAACTTCTAATCCCTTACAACAATCTCAACTCACTTCGCTCCTCTTGTAAACTCATGACAAAATCTATAAAGGCAAACAACACAGCAGGTGTTTCTTTATTCACTAACACAATAGGTAGAAGTTGGAATCTCCTACCTAGTGACATAACTCTGACCACATCCCTGCCACTTTTCAAACAAAAAATTAAACACTACTTCCAAAATCATTGGCTGTGTTCCTGCAATACACCTGACTAACCTTTTTCTCTTACCCTGTTTCCCCTTCACTCTTTTCTTCTCTACCCTCCTCAGTTTTGTTTCTTTCACTGTTTTGAGATTTAAGTATGTACTTTTGGTACAATTGTGTATATTGAATGAACTGCTTATTGTAAACTTGTTTCTTTTAAATTATCTTTCCTTTTTTGTAAGATCTGATCTTAGCTTTTAACTTAGGGTAGTAAATTTTATTTGTAAATGTACTTAGTATATAGTGGAGCTTTTCTCCTCGGGCCTCTGCTGAAAATGGACATGTATCCAGCCAGACTAGCCCAGTCAACAAATGTAAAATAAATAAATAAAATAAATTTGGACTTATTTAGCGAAGACATGCTCTTCCACCTCAACTTCAAAGATTATTTTTAATAATAGAGCACATCAGTCTGAGGTCTGGTGTCAATGTTCCCCAAATAAACCTGGACGTTATGCAAATGCAAGTGACATAGGACAGGTCCTGACTGAGAAGCTTGTAGATAGCATTAAGATGGCTTGAGCTATAATTGAAACTCAATTTGCTCTTTGAAAGGTCAAGACGTGGTGATCCTTTGGGTTCTTTTTTTTCCAAATAATTTTTTTATTTTCCAAACAATATAATGTTTAACAATACAATCATCAATAAACAGGTATTATAAACTTTTATATACACTATGTACAATTGACCTGAACAAAGGAGGGAAAAATAATAAAATATATGAAATTAGTAACAAAAATGTATAATATTCAATTAATAAAGTTGCACATTAATCATTTAAGGTTCATTTTTAATGTCTTAATAAGAGCTAAAAAATTTTCCCAAGGAATGTTTGTCCATGTTTTAGGTGAAATTCTCGATTCCTTCACCTTGAATTCTAATGACGCTGTTTCTTCCATCAATCTCAAGAATTCTTCCAGAGTAGGTTCTTGTGATCCTTTGGGTTCTTGAAGGTAACAAGATGGCATCTTATTGAGTGTAGTTTAGAGGATTTTTGTATTTTTGAAAAAAAAAATGGAGCATTTGGAGGAAGAACATACTTTAGCTAAGGAAAGCTTTGGGGTAAGGAGATGTGTCATCATGTAAGTTAACCTTACCTGCAGTACTTCCAAAAAAGTATAAATTAAAGTGAAGACACCCTAAATATTTCTGAGATTTGATTTGATTAAGGCCCTCTTTATCTCGGTCATAAATCAGCATGGTATGGGTGTTGTCATAGTCTATAAGCAGTATTAAATATAATGATGTGACAGTTGTGATGATGTCAGGCTTCTTTAAACAATCAAATGATACACATTATATGCATCCTTTTGCTCAGATCTTAGAATGGTAGGGAAAGTTGCCATGCCTTTACAGAATCACCTAATCTGTGTATGATAAATACTGCTTGTGGTTAAAACAGACATTTGCTTATACATTCAAATATTTATTTAAAAATATTGTTTGTGCAGCCATGCTGTGCTAATTCTGCAAACAAGATTAAGACCTGCTTTGTTGCACTTCCTCCTCAACAAAAATGCATCCTTGGCCATCATCATCATCATCATCATCTAGTCCATCTTTCCAACCACGAGTCAGGGTGTTGCATCAACTGTCCCGTACCTCTCTTGACTCAGTGCCATTCTCCTACATTCTTCAACAGCCATGTCTGACTGTCACAGATCTTCTGTTATGAAATTCATCTATCTGTTGGTTGGACATGCTAGCTTTCTTTTGAATTCTTCCTGTCTCTCCCAAATCATGTTTACTAAACTGTTTATGCTTTCCTGAACATGTGTATGCCCCACTATAATCTGTTCTATTTCACCTTTGCTACAACTGGAGCTACTTTGGCTTCTGCTCTGATGTCATTATTTCTTCATCGGTTCCACAGTGTGCATCCCACTACCCATCTCGGGCACTTTATCTCCATCATCTCTAGGTTTGAACTGTTCTGCTTAGATTTCTTTGCCATAGAGATGCACTGGTCTCACTACTTTTATGAATACATTACTCTTCAGCTTCATTGTCATTCTTCTCTCACACACTGCCCCGGCACTCGGTGCCAGTTGGCTGCAGCCCCTCTGATTCTACCTTTGACCTTCTCATTTAGACTTCTCCTCATCCAACTATCTCGCATACCTGAAGCTGTTAACCAGTTTATCTACTTTTTCTTTCTACCTCAATTTTCCTATATCTTGCCATGACTTATCTGTACTCTTTTCATTTCATGTGATTTCAGTTTTGCATTCCATTCCCCTAACATTTGTTGCAGTTCCTGTTGAGTCTGCTTGGAATGCCACATCAAATGCACATAGACAGCTTGTTGATTTGCCCCATCCTATCTTTTTGTTAATGTGGTCCATCACCAGTATGAACAGCACTGAGCTGAGAGCTGACATCTCACATACACTCCCACCAGGAATCCTTTTGTAAGTCCAGATACAGTTTGTACTTGTGACACTGTGTCCTTGTACATCAAACCATCTATCCACAACCCCTGCATTACCCATTTTCTGCACACAGGGTCAGTGTGTCACTTCACAAGTAATAATAATCTAGAGTTGATGTGCTGGATGGCTAGCCATGTCATGGATAGCCTGTGGTAATTCCATCAATGGTTCTGACACCTTGAACCATCAAAAGAATGTCCAAATCAATTTTCCTGAGAACTTGACATATGTTTTTTTCCATGTCTAGCAATGCCTAGTTGTATTCTTTCCTCATCTCCAGCTTCTCCTCCACTGTTTGTCTTACTGAAAACATTGGGTCAGTTTTACTGCATCTTGATTCATTTATCCATCACCCTTTAAAGCACTTTCACTAAGTGTGGCAGGAGTTTGGTACCTCTGTACTGCCCACAATTATGAGTTTCCCCTTTGTTCCTGTATACAGTGGCACCAGGATGCTTATTGTCCAGGCATGAAAGATAACCCCTTTGCTCATTATCATTACAAATAAATACCCTTGGGGGCATTTCTCTCCTAACTCACACAATATTTCAATCATATCTGCTGTGACTTCAGTAAAACTGCTGCTTTCCCTGACTTCATTTTCCTTAGCACTGTTCTTAACTTCTTCTGTGATGGGCTTTTCTTCCGCTTTCATCTTATGCTGTGTTTGAGGCAATGCATTTTCTGTGGAATGTTCTACATTCAGAAGCTACTAGAACTTTATCTCCTTTATCGTTTTAATGTCCTGTGGACTCATGATCAGACTTTTACTGCAATCTCTTAAAAAGGGTGTCTGATGACTATCTTTGTTGTCTTTCAGTCATTGAGTTGCAACCTGATGCAGTTTCTTTGTGTCATCTGCTAAGTCACATTCCAGAAGCTGGTAGAGTGTCTTTGTTATTACTTTTCTGTTAGACACTTTGTTAGCTGACTAGTATTCCTTCTTAGCCTGTTCCATCTTTTCTGTCTCCTACTTTTTAATGCAGTCCTTTTTTCTTTTTCTAACTTTCTGAACTTCTGTATTCCACTAACAGTTTTCCTTAGGTGTCTTATTTCCATAACTCACTCAGCAGCTGCTGCATACCAGTTCTATAGTCTTCACACATTCTGTTTTGAAACACTAACATTCTACTTTGGCTCCACCTATTTCTCTTCCTCTTCTTCATGGGTGCTACATCCCTTGACTATTCACTTGAATGTTTGTATATTCACTCTAGTCAACGTCAGCCTAGTCTCTGCAGACCTTAGAGTTTCCTCTATTTACTGCTTGCAGCTGATTGTGGTCATAAGTGGTTTATGCTGTGGGCTTACTCTTTAGTCAGGGAATGACTTTGCAAACACAGATTCTACCCCCTGCCCTTTCCTTACTAGGAAGAAGACCACAAGAGCTGCACATTAATCAGTCTTATATGCAATACTGTTACTGTCTCTCTTATTGAACAATGTATAAGATCTCAACAAGCCATTTGCCACGCAGAAGCCTGGAATGTCGTCTCCTTTTTAATTCATGTATCCCCAACCATCTGGACCCATGCAGTCTTCATATCCCATTTTGTCTGTCCTGATATGCCAACTCTGATTTCCACTTTGTATAGAATGAATGCATGTATTGTGTTTTGTCACTCACTTTGTATATAATGTTATATATCTTTTTTGTTTACCCCGGGCTGAGACTGAAATAGGTTCAGAAGGGCCACTGTTCTACCCCAGTTAACAAATTCAAATAAAAATAAAAATAAAATAAAATAAAATAAATTGAAATAAGTACATGTATGCACACCCCCTATTATCAATATCATGTTGCCCTACTTTATTTAGTAGCCCCTGCAATTATTGTCTGAATGAGCTCTTTTCTTCCCCTTACACTCTCTGATATGATATTTATCATACTTGCCTTTCCTGTGTTATGTGTTTAACTTTATATTTCTTAAGCCAGCAGATTTCCTAAGCAGCTATGTACTTAAATGGCAAAGACTTGAGGTCTGCCTCCAAGAACAATTCTAGCATAATCAAGATACTGAGTGAATTCCATAGAATACTCTAGGATGTACCTTTGCTTGTCCGAATGAAGTCAGATCCCCAAAATTCCAACCACTTGATGACCAATTTGACCTAACAGCAGTGAAATTGAACTTCATCTGCTGTAGTTTTGACAGTAATCTGGTATTTGAAGATGTCAACAAGTAAATTATGCATCCTTACCGTTTCTTCCATGGTCAGCCACTAAAAGACACTGTAAGAATGAGTGTATGTCTGATACTGTGCTCAAGTCCTTGGTTGGCTATGGAAGAGAGAGGAGGAGTATATCAACCATTGTCTTACTTAGTCTGGAATTCAATTTGTAGAGTGGTATTGAATATTGGATATACATGTCAAAAAGAACACTTTTTGGAGTAGACAATATACTCCACTGCATTGTGATTAGTTTGGTGCAGTTCGTTGATCACAGCTCATGACTCAAGAATGGATGTTTAAAGGGCCTGCTAATCATGGCTTTTAACATTTTAGTACCAGAAAGTTTAGTTTTGTATTGCATTTAAAGTAAGAAGGTAATTGGTCCCATTTGCTGATGACACAATCAGTGAACAAGTGAAAGGAACATTCTATAGAGTATGTTCCATCTTAATCTTTAGTTTCCTTTAATAGTGATGTTAGGTAATCCGAAACATTCAGTGATATAGGATATAATCATGAGAAGCAGCTCCATAAATGCTAATCATTATACCTCTAAGATGACTACATTTCAGAGAGTGCAGAAGTAGAAAATACAGCCTTCAGCTATAAGTTGTGGCTCTGAGTCCAAGCAAATTTTGTTGATTGCGTGCTGGACTCTGTCTAATCTTGCAACAAGTCCATTCACATACAGAGACCACAAGGTATAACTAAACTCAAGCTTTGTCATAATTAATGCATTATTACACCAAAAGGTTTGGTTTTCTTGCTTTAAAATGAATTGCAGATCCCATACTTTCATAACTTACATTACAGATGCATTCAATGTACTGCTTGAAAGACAAACAGCAATTAATATTTAAAGATCTTTAAATACTATACATATTCCAGTTTCTTACCCATAGTACAGTGATTAGATTCAGTAGTCCTCTTACCAGTGGACATTTGTTTGTATGTGTTACTTATTGCAAGTTGTAGGGTAATATTTTCAAATTAATGGTTTCATTATTAGTAATAAAGTTGCCCAGCATGGTGTTATCAGCACAGAAATTATTAAAAATGAACCATCTGATAAGCAATCTATTGCACATATGTTAAATAAATGGTTCACAAGTACTTACCCCTCAGGGACCTGCCTTGGGTGAGTTTATGCCAACATGTTTTCTGCTTTTCATACTCTATGCACCACTCTCTATTGTGCATGTATTGAGCACCTAGGGATAGAACCTGGTCTGACAGACACCAGTTTGGTAACTTATTTGTCAAAGATTGTAATGAACCAAATCAAGTGAAACAAATGCATTCAAAAAGTCTGCAGAATTCAGTATCATGGCAGAGAGGGAGGGCTAAGCCCTGACTATGACCCAGGCTGAAGTCGTTTTTGAGTTGTCTGAAGCATTGGGAGTGAAGGATATGTATCCATCCTACAGGAAGAATGGACATGAGTGCAATTGGGATATGCTACCTTCATTCCATTTCCTAGGTGTCACCCGGGGAAACAATCACAAGGTGCCACCAGTGGGTGGGAGGGGCATTTGCTGATGGCATCTCCTTGCAGAAGTAAGGAACAATTTAGATCTGATGCCCACTGCATCTCTGCATGTAGTCAGGGGTGTGGAAAAAGTGGTGAAAAATACTCCCTGGCAGAAATGTGATGTTGTCCCAGAGTCCCTGATTGCCTCACTGGCCTTGCACAAGGGTAAGGGTTGAGGGAGGCTAAAAGTGGATTTACTGTTTAACAAGCATGAAATGAAAAAAAAAATACCTATGTGTGCACATGTTGTGCTTGTGTGAGAGGCACAGACAAAGACAGCAAAAGAGAGAGCGAGAGAGAGAGACAGCACTGACTACAACAGGCAGGCCGTCAACATGCATTCATTAAACAATTAAGAGGTATGAAATTCTAATGTCTGGCATTATTGACGGACTTTAATTCTCATTGATTTATGAAAAAAATCAGCCATTCAACCAAAGAAAGAGTTGCACTATCCAGTAAAATCAGGGACAGTGGGAGGAGGCCTTGAATTTCATGACTTTTTTCTTAATTTTTTTATTCATTGCTTACAATGGGACATCTAAAGTGAATTCTCTGAAAAAATGGTTTAAATGCTGGGCGTGTATACCAATTAATCAGATTCTCTTTAATTGATGGCAGGTGTGTACCCAAGAAGACTGAATGTTGTAATTAAATCAAAAGGTGCTTCAACAAAGTATAAGTTTAAGGGTGTGCACACTTAATGGAACCAGCTTATTGTACGTTTTTTATTTTTTTAGATTTTTTTCCCCTAACAGATTTGTTGGTTTTTCAATTGAATTGTACAGGTTATAGGTCACATTAAAGGTGGGGAAAGTTTTGAAATGATTTATTGTGGTCTCAGTTTTTTGTATCACAAAAACCTGGCATTTTAACAGGAGTGTGTACACTTTTTATTGTGAGTATGTCTGTTTGACTGTGATTCTGAATGTATAATAAAATTGTGTGTGTGTGTGTGTGTGTGTGTGTGTGTGTGTGTGTGTGTGTGTGTGTGTGTGTGTGTGTGTGTATTTATATGAGTGTATGCATGTGTGTGACTGTAAACATTAAATAACTGCATAACTTACATTTTGGATGTAAAATAATTCTGCCAGAAAGTTTTTAACATCAGGAGGAAAAAATATTTTATACCAAAAATATATAAAACTGATATATAGCACTAAAAAATAAATACATACAAAACAATTTAACTGATATTCTGTTCTGTATGTGCAATAATACCTTCCAAGGTTTGTGTTATTATGAAAATAATGCCCTTCCAGGGGTGTAAAGACCACTTACTTGGAGTGACAAGCATACTTCTTTTAATGGCATGCAAATATATGGCTAGTTTCAAATGGATCCTTCTTAAACATTTTTTTTGGCACTCAATTACAAAAATGTTAAAAGTATCAGATCATTTGTTTTTAGGAAAACAGGAGAGCTATGTTTCCTTTCCCGGTCTCACCTGTCATATCAGTAAAACTTCCTTGCATGTTTATATATATATATATATATATATATATATATATATATATATATATATATATAGGGAGTTATTGTAAAAATAACAGATATATGAGGCAACCTTGCCCCGATAGGGTCTTTGGGGATCTAGGATGGTCTTTGGGGATCTAGGATGTTTATTTGCTTTCCACAAATCAGAACTTGACAGCTCATTCATGGGCATCTCTATGCCCCATACAGTTATATTACTTGATGCTACATGCTAGTCACATAGCTGTCCACAAGCCCACCATTTTGCCCATATCACTATTAAGTAGCTTTATGTAAATTAAAAATAACAGAGTTGTGAATACATTATCTATAAATAATGCAGAAATATATGCATGCCCAGCTTGTAGAAAACTCCAAAAACCTGCAGCTAATTGAAGAATTTATCATCTATAATGGGACTGAGTAAAGCTATATCAGATCCATTAAGGAATGCCATCTCAAAGAAGGATATGCCTGTTATATCTAACAAAAAGGATCCTCATTGATGGGACCTTGATTACACTGAAGCATGAGGAGTACCATGAGGATAGAGAGATCCACAGATTTGGACGAGTACAGAGTTCAGATAGCTGAGTCCTGAAGTTCTGATTTCCTAAAAGGTGCTTCATTCTAAGAGTCATGGTTTAGAAAATAGTGCTTGTTGAAGGCATGCACAAAAGATAAAGTAAAGTGACAATGGTACATGTGATGATTGGTGGCATTAGTGAGGAACAGTAGCACACACTGTCCTCAAATATAAAGATCCAAACAAGCCACAAAGGGAGGGTCTATCAAATCCCCACAAGTACCCAGTGAGCTAAAAAAAAAAGGAAATTATACAGAAGTCTAATCCAATATCAAGTCATAAAATGGAATGTAGCTCCATGACTAAAAAAGGAATATAAATTGCTGCCCTGGGTATGAGCCTTCAACCCTCATGCCAGATGAGACTGCACACAGGTCTCCTTCAGAGAAGAGTCACTGACTTATGACGCCAGGTAACTTTCTGACCACTCTCTCTGTGAACCACAGTGTTTTCCAGTGCTCCCTACCCACAGTAAATAGCTTCCATATAACTTTTCACAGACACACACACACACACACACACACACACACACACACACACACACATACAAAATTTGCAGAGAAGGCGGAAAGAATTCTCCAGTTCCAACACTGCTTTATTTCTGGCACAGTAGCTCTGCCACAACTCTGGTTGGTCAAGGACTTGTTACTTACTGATCTTGATTAAACCCAATATGCAGTTGTTGTGTCTTTCGGCTTTTCCCGGTTAGGGGTCGCCACAGTGGAACTCCATTCTGCTAATGATTGGCAGCAGATTTTTACGTGCCGAGTTGCCAGCTCTGATACACAACCTTCAGTGAAGGTACGCCTATTCATGCATATCTCCACACAGAAGATGCTCTAGCTGAGAATCGAACGGGACAACGTCTTACTGTGAGGCGACAACGCTACCGCAGCACCACCACCGCAGTACTTAAAACACAATATGCAGTCATATACCTTAATAGTTTTACTGGTAGAAGGCCCAAATTACTTGGGTAAGAAGACATGGGAGCCACATCCTGTTAACATACAATAGTAAATGATAAACTTCTTCTTAAGTAATAAACAGCAATGCTACCTATCCATTAAAAAAGACCAGTCAAAAGTGTTTAAAGGTGAAAAAATAAAACTTTACTTTTAAAATAAGGCAACAGTGCAGTTACAGGATAAATGTGCAGTGGAATAAGAATGTATACAAGGAAAAATAAATTAACTTTCAGTTACACTGTCTGGACATAGTTTGTATAGTAGAATCTGAGCTACAGTTAACTAAACATCATAACTTTGTTATTTATTTATTCATTTACTATTTGTTTACTGGGTAAGTGGACTAGTCTATTGGCCCTTTTCATCCATCATCTGAGCTCAGAGAGCAGAAAATAAATCATAGTCTTTCTGTCAACAATATTATGTACAAAAAGAGTACATAGCAAAGTTCAGAACATAGTAAAATAAATGTAGATAGAATAACATTAAAAGCTCATTGAAAAAATGTAAATACAAAATGCAAGTTGAGATGTGCATAAAATACAGTGCATACATCTAATCCATAAACTCCTATATACATGTAAAATATTTGCATATAAGATGCCACCCTAAGAGGATGAGAATGTTTTTTAAATGTATTCGGGTATTCATGATATGGGGTGATATGTTACCTATTTATTGTTACCATGGTAGCATCTGCAGGTAGATTCAGTAAAGAGATGTTCTCTAAGTGCATCTTTGTAGCTTTTAATGGTTTCTACCTTTTTGATATCTGTGGGCAGGTGGTTCCATGTAGCAGGTCCCAATCTAGAGAAGGCTCTGTCACCTACAGCAGTTTTAAATGGAGGGTATACTAGAATGAAGCTGTTGTCTAATTTTGAGTTACTGGGCTTAACTACTCTAAGATACAAAAATAATAAAATACACAGGAAGACCTTTTCGACAGATGTATCAAGACAAAATAAATCCAGTCTCAAATATTTTACATTCCAGTTCAGCTATGTTCCTTACAATACATACATAATTTCCTTTTGCAGGAAACATTACATTAGACTGCATACGAAGAACAAGACATTCCACTATGCCCCTCCCCAAATACAAAAGAGTAGTTACTCAGGAACACAAGTCCTTTCCCATAGCAACAAGTAGCTAAACATTTCTTCCACCTGTAAGTTGTTCAGGAAGATAGTATTTATACACTAAGGACTATTTGTTTTGAAATACACTTTAATTGATTTATACCACTTTTGGTTTTTCCTATGTCCACCTTTGTGTTGCTTAGAGATATGTAAGAACTTAAGAAAATCATACTTTTATGTCCTTTAATATTCATAAAGGGGAAAATGGTCACAGTTTTCCAGGCCATGGGAAACACATATGTTCCAGAGCAAATGTGTCACTGGTAGGAAGTAGGTAAGTAGGTAGGTAGGAAGTAAGAAGGAGAGAAGAAAGAAACATATAACATCTTTATATCAATTCTTCTTCGCCTGGCATCATCTCTGGCACTGCAACACAGATGTCTGTAATAAAGATATTTTGCAGAAAGTACCGGAGGCAACCACGCCTCTAGTGGAATAGTTTCAATTTTAACAAGACAGTTTTAATCTCTATATTTTCTAATGGGTAGTTTGGCTGACTGATGACTAAAAATAATCTGCCTGGCATTCCATTTAGAAACTGTCTGGTGGGCAACTGAAATATCTTCCTTTACTAGTGCAAATGAGATGAAAATCTTGTGGGTAAGGTGATACCTGCAATGACAGTGTACATCCTCATTTTGAAGGGTTCATTCTTCTTCAGCTTCTAATACCATAAATAACATCAGAAGCCTGATGGAGTAGTACAAGTGTAGCTCTATAGCCAAAACTGATAGGTGATGTATGTTAATCCTAAGGGGCACACTATCCTCATGAATAACCATATATGGTGCCCGGCACATAAAGTCTTCAAGCTCCATATTGCCAAGTATAGAGGTGATACTCTACAAGAAAAGTGTTTTCCAAGGCACACATTTCAATTGTGCCAAGCTCAAGGGCGCAAACTACAGATAAACAAGACTACCAACCTTGAATTTTAAGATTCAAGGTGTTACTAAGGAGGATGGTCCCTTATGCAACTCTTTAACTAGAACTGGGGAAATAACTCTGCCATCCCCAATGTTATTATGAGCAGAAATAGTTTCCACATACAGCCTGATCATGGAATAGCTGAAATCCACGTTATACAGGTGTCTAGTATATATCAAGACCACCTGTAAACGGTGGTGATACAGGGTGTCACCTTTAAAGAGTAGGACTGTTGAGCAGGAAGCAATCAAATCACAACTCTTAGCCAATAAATATAGCAGAATGTAGGGACTACTTCCCTAGGCAGGACTTTCCAGCCATGGGGGCATCCTTTTTTGCCGGTTACGTTGTGGAACTTAGGATTTCATCAAAGTTGTTCAATAATTTCAGTGTGTTATTTACAACCCCCTAAAACACATTTAGGATTACTGAAAAAAAAACATACTGTACATATTTTATGCCATATAAGATAGTGTTTACAGTAAAACTGATGTGTGTGTGTATATGTGAAGTCTAGGATGACTCATGGATTACTAGGTAAACGACGGCCCTTTCCAAATCATATTATAGATCCAGAGTTCATTTGTCTGGAATGACATTAATGAGGAAAAAAATCAGAGTAAGTAGAGATGTGATGAAAGATTTGCTAAAACCACTGGAAAATAATAAACGTCATAATGTATTTGTCTTAGTATGAAATGTTATTATGATACATGCTTTGATTAATATTAGTAATAACAATAACAACAATAGCATTAATAGCCAGGTCATGGTGTTGTGATATGGAAGAAAACGTGAGATGTAACACGTCCTGCCTGTGCTCCAATGTTTTTACATCTTCCACATACTATACAATGATTCATCTAAAGACTGGTCATTTTCATGATATAACCTATGGTGCCATGAACTTCAACTTATGTATGATAATTAATTAAGTATACTACATAGGGATACAAGATGTTGACAATATTTGCATTGTATTTTTGTCACAAGGCACTATCATCCTGTGGTATACATCAATTAATTAATTTTTCCATTAAAATCGCATGTGCTATAATGTAACGTAATGTATTTTCTTATCTTATATTCTGTGACATCTGTGACGTCATTTATTTTTTAGTTAAAATTGCAGGTACTATAGTATTTATACTACATGATAGGTTCTAGCAGGCACTTTCTTAAATAATGTATTTATTATTAAAAATACATTAAGTTGCATATGATACTAATTATATTTTTTTTATTTTATTTTTAAAATTATTTAAAATTTATTTAAAAAAAATGTATTTATTATTAAAAATACATTAAGTTGCATATGATACTAATTATAAAAATAGTCTTACTGTTTCCAGAGGTGCAAATGTTCATGGTGACAAATTAAGTTTACTGCCTGAGGTCACTGAGAAGTCTGAATGTCATGGATTTACATTGCTATTTTCTATCTTCCGACAGATCTCTGCCTTTTGCATTATTTCAGACTGTCACTCTGACATTCTCTGGAGTAATTTGTTTTAAAACCTCTAAAGACAGTTGGTCACAGATATTTCCCCTTCGTTGTTGTAATTATCTATTTTTAACAGAAAAAAACAGTTTCTGTTGTAGGACAAAGTAAATGTGGGTCAGACTATACTTTATAGCTAAACACAAGTCTCTGCTTAGTCCTGTGTAAAAGACCAGTAGAAGTGACTGTGATTTCAAATGATGTATGCAGCTTAATTCCTTTATCACTGTTATCTTATTGTTATAAATTCTGCACACAATAGCTGGATGAGTTGCTGTCCCTAGCCTGTATTCATTGCTGTGGGGACTAACATCCTGTGGCGTTAATTACTTATTATTTTGAAGACTGATACGCTAGGAAATCTGTCATGTACATCTGTTTACCAGCTAACATCTTATGATATGTACAACATTTTGTCTTGAAGGCAGACAGTATGGGTTATCGGGTCTAAATGCCCTAGAGATTGACACAATGTGACACCTGTCATATATAATTGTAACTGTGGCTGGTATCATGAGCCAGATCATATAATGTGTATAAACATATGTAGCTGAAGGGAGAAAAATAATTTTTGGCCCATCAGATCTACTTCATTGTTGCATCTAGCTCTGTACAGGTTCCTTTTCCTACTGCTGTTGTACAGCTTGACATGCTATAGAATTTGTCATGCACTTTTGCATCAGAGACAGTTAAATTACAAGTACTTGCATAAAAATGTCACCCAGAGGTGATGTCCTCTGATATATCTTATGTGTAATCATCCCAGTAGATGCCATGCTTACGAAAGTTGTTATGTATTATTGTTTCTAAAGCAAACATCCTTTGCTTACTTATAGAGTTGATATCATGTGAGATAACATACTTTATTCTCATTGGAACTTTGAACTGTGGCATATAAAATTCAGTTATGTAATAATGACTTAGGGATTTTATCCTGTGATGTTTCATCCTGGCTATACATTAGATTGAGAAATGATGCACTTTAATAGAAGATCCAAAATAAGGGATAAGTCACAAAAATAGGGGTGCGTGAATGGAGTCCATTCCCATCATAGTATTAGAAATCCAAAAGACTTAGACAAATTAAAAAGAGTTAAAGATTACTTAACATGCAGGATTTTAACAGTCTAAATTATGGAATTAGTTACATGTTTTTATTCAGAGAGTAAACACAGACTAGATGCATATGAAATACTTTCTTTTATTAAAATGCAAGAAAAGTGAGCACAAGCAGAGCTGGGGATCACAATGATGTAAAAAAAATCTGTTCTTTTTCCACAAGCCGCTGTAGTACAATGAAAACTTTCATTAAGCAAGATACACACAATCAGATAAGCACTTTCGTCTCTGCTGATTCAGAGACTTCTTCAGACAAAGAAATAAGGATGAAACTACTCTTTAAATACTAAATTACAGCTTATGCAACTAAACAAACACCTCTAATTAATGTTAAAATATACCCAGCAGCACACTCAGTTCACAGTAAAGTGTAAAACCTTCATAAATCTGTGAATTACTAAAAACTATGTAAAAACCTGTATATAATAATAAAACTAGTATAAAAGTATATATATATATATATATATATATATATATATATATATATATATATATATATATATATATATAATATAATAAATACAATATGATAAATGTGGAAACAGTGTTAGCATAATCTCATGTAAAGCACACAATAAATAAAATTCATCTTTCTAATGCCTTAAGTTTTAGAAAACAGGACAATGAGAATGCATTATCTAAGCCTGGTCACTGTGTGGCACTAGTTCTCAGTTCATAGCAAAGCATAAAACCTTCACAAATATGTGAATTACTAAACCCTATGTAAAAGCTTATGTGGGTTTGTGTGGTATAACTGTGTATACGTTTCTTGCATCGATGGTCAAAATCACCCTTATATCAGAGTATTCAAGGCTGTTTATTCTTTCCAAAAAGTCCCACAAGTCTTTACATAAATGGACTTCTCCTTGTAGTACATTCTTTAATTGAAGGTGTAAGAACTTAGCAATGGGCTGTGCTATGGATCCCCTACTATCCACAATAGGTCTCAATGGCGGATTAAATAAATCTTTGTGGATTTTGGGCAACCCAAATATAGTGAGTGTTTTTGGGTGGGTGACATTCATGTAATTAAGAACATCAATGGTAATACTCACTGTGATGATTGGGGAGAGATGGGCGAAGGATGCCAGCCTAGTCAAATAGAATTTGATATATAATTCTGGCATTTGTAAATAAATGTAAAATACAGGCATGTTTCTTGAGTGTAAAAGAATAGTGTGAAATGTAGAACTGAAAAATATGTGACAACACTGCACTCTAGGGGCCCATTGAAGCATGTTGTGACCCTTTCATGTTAGTATTCAGCTCCAGTGTGTCTGGATGAAGGTCTCATGCCCATTGTTTTAAGGCTAAAGTTTATGACCAGAATTTACATGTGGATGGTGCTTTACTGCTCTGGTTTCTGTTAGAATATACATGTGAAATATCTTCTATTGTTGTAAGTTTTTGAGCAGGTGTTAGATTTCTAAATAATGCAGTTTGTTTGCCTAGGAAAATCTAAGTATCAAAAATGATGTAATTTGGAAGGGTCGTAGAGACATGTTTGTTAGTAATGTTTAAATGCTATTTCTCACAAGAGACTGAAAGCATTTTGATCTTGGATATCTAACTCAGCACTCTGCCTAAGCTCACATGTAAGTTTTAGCACCGTGATTTCTTGCAGGAATAGTTAAAGCTAGTAAAGATTAATTAGGCATTTTTCTTTGAAATCAGACCTGTCCTACTGTATTATTTTAAGTTTTTGTGTGATCTCTGAACTCTTAGGTATCTCTGTAGTGTAGCAGTTTTGTCTTGTGTTTTAATTATTTATTATTAAATATTTTTTTAAAACCTTCTACCTGTGGCTGGTTTATGTAGAGATAAATTATGCTTTAGAGTACATTATATATTTATAGAGTTTACTGTCTAAGCCCTTCCAATAAGCCTAGACTGAATAGTCACATTACCATTGGATAATAATATTGCATAGTAATAATTGGATACTCTTTTAAGGGCCTTTTAGTAGCTGATATTATTAGCTGGATGGTGGCAGGGATTACTACCATATGGTCTGGGTAAAGGGGCACAGCTGGAGAATCTGTGTCAGCCTTTCCCAACAGTGTCTGTGAAGTTGTATAAATACTTATCTTAAAATGTGTGCGTGGTGTGTCAGCTACTTGGCAGGGACATGAAGCACTGGTTGGGCAGAGAGGGTACTGGAGGTTTTAGCTTGCCCAGCTAGGCTGAGATCTGGACCCTATAGCTGTGCCAGTGGGGAGTCTTATTGGGGACTTGGTGAGCAAGGGAGCAACCTGCCCCAGACTGACTGTGATCTCTGTGTGCACTTAAGGGAAAATTGTACTTTACTGTGTGTATTTGTTATCCTTTCCTCTCTTCTAGGAGACGACCTCCCTGGTGCTAATGGTGAGGATTGAGGCTCCTTGATTGCTAGGCCAGGGCATGGTCATCACAAGTGTTTGGCAGTGGTGGGATCTACTTCACATACTAATTGGCTTGTAGTGGTGTGGGTAGAGTGAATTCCTGTAGCTTTTGTACAGTGATCTCTAAAAGTGTTTTGTACTCTAAAACAGTCACGCAGTGTGTACTCAGAGTTCAGATCACAATTGTTTTATTTCTTTTGTTAGCTTAGTGTTAGTCAGGGTGAGCAGGCAGCATTTCAGCAGAGGAGTATAGAAATCTGACAAGGAGCCAGCTGGAGGAGATGTGCTAGGCTAGGGGACTGGTGCATGGAAACCTGACTAAAGCAGACCTGATTGCAGCCTTGGTAACAGCTGCATCAGAAAACAGCAGCCTGTTGGACAATCAGACTGATAGTGGAGATACAATATCCTCAGAGAATGGACAGCTCAACCTTTCTGCAGTGGACTTAAAAATCCAGCTGGAGCTAAAGAGACTTGAGTTGGAGGCTAGGCGTATGGAACTAGAAGCAGCCAAGAAAATGAGGAGTCTACAAGCTGAGGAAAATGAACAGCAGAGGAGGCATGAGAGGGAAATGCTGTCACTTCACCAGAGTCATGGAGGTAATGGGGCAGGGAGTAACCAGACCCCAGAAGCAAAAAAGGTCAGTAAATTTCTTCCACAGTTTAAAGAGGGGGATAATTTTGATAGCTTCATTCATATGTTTGAGCGGGTATGTAAACAGTATGAAGTTGACCAAGGGTTTTGGGTACGGTTCCTGACCCCCTTACTCTATGGCAAAGCTGTAACTTCTTTAGCAAAAATGCATGACACTGTTTTGATTATTCTGCTGTAAAAAGACACTTGTTGGAATGTTTTAAGCTAACACCTGAAATGTATAGGAAAAAGTTTTTTGAGCATAGACACAAGGCAGGTGAAAATGTATGTGAATATGTTGCTGAATTGAGCATTTATTTTCATAGCTGGGTGAATGGATGTCAGGTCACTACTTCTGAAGGGCTGGCAGACCTTTTGGTAAAGGAACAAGCCCTTAGCACTTTGCCTGAGGACATGAGGATCTGGTTAGCTGACAGACAGTGTGCTACTTCATAAGAGTTGGGGAAGAAGGGAGACCTATACCTAGCAAGCAGGGCAGCCCTGCACAGGAAAGGGACCCCCAGTACTGCTCATGGGACTAAAGGAACCCATGGTGGGCAGCACAGACAGCCCCAACAGAATCCGCCAGTAGCAGGAGAAGCCACTAGTCCAGGTACATGTCCAGTCTCTAGGGTTAAATGTTTTGAATGCAACCAGTGGGGCAATGTGGCATACAGATGTCCACGGAGGCAAGGTGGGGAACCAAAGGTGAGGGAGTCAGTAAGTGGGAAAGACAAAATGCCAACAGTGGGTTGTCTTGAGACAACAGGGGTATGGAACTACCATCCTGCAGATGTCCTGAGAGGGAAGGATTTGGATGAGGCAGTACTATGTACTTATGCAGTTACATGCAGTGAGACTAGAAGACAAGCATGTAGTTCTGGTAGCCTGGGGGAGACCCAGACAGACTGCATACTTGCAGCCAGGACTGCTGATGTGGTTACTTCAGGGAGGGAGCTGCTCTGTAGCAGTGAGACTAAATGTGAGCCGCAGCTGCTTGTGGGTACTGATGCTCCCTTGGACAGGGTAACTGCAAAGGTAGAGATGAGTAGTAGTACCCAGGCTGACAGTGAGGCACCACTGTCAGAGGATGCCAGACTTCCTGTGGAAGGGGAGCTGGAAAGGGTTACAAGGAGAGACTTGAAACAGGCTCAGCTCTCAGACCCTACATTGCAAGACCTGAGGCAGGTAGCTAGGGAGGCACCTGATTCTCAAGGGAAGGGGGAATCTGTATACTGGAACAAAGTTTTACTGTACAGAGAGTGGACCCCTGAGGGATGGCTAAAAGGTGTAGAGAGTACAGCAGTTGGTAGTGCCTAGAGCTTACCATCTGGTGCTTCTAGCCATAGCCCATGATATTCCCTTTACAGGTCATATGGACATAAAACGTACAAAGAGTCGTATTATGCAAAACTTCAATTGGCCTGGAATTTCCAGAGATGTAACAGGGTACTGCAGGACCTGTGAGCAGTGCCGAAAGGTAGGCAAGGCAGGAGTCAAGGTGAGAGCTCCTTTGATGCCTTTGCCTGTGACTGAGGAGCAATTTCAGAGGGTAACTATGGATATTGTGGGTCCTCTGAGTACCCCATGTTCCACAGGGAAAAAGTATATCCTAGTGATTATGGATTATGCTACACAATACCCTGAGGCAGTGGCTTTGTCCTCCATTGAGGCTGAGAAGGTGGCAAATGCTTTGCTAGAAATTTTCAGCAGGGTAGGTTTCCCAAAGGAAATACTGTCTGACAGAGGTGCCAATTTTATGTCAGACCTGCTGGCTTGTCTGTGGAAGTCCTGTTGGGTGAAGCACATGAAGACCACCCCCTACCATCCCCATACTAATGGTCTTGTTGAGAGGTTAAACTCTACAATAAGGTCCATGCTACGGGCATTTGCAGATCAGTTTAAGAGGGAGTGGGACAAATATTTGCCCCATCTGTTGTTTGCTTACAGAGAGGTTCCCCAGGAATGCACAGGTTTTTCACCCTTTGAATTGCTGTATGGGCATAGGGTGAGGGGACCTCTAGATTTAATTCGAGATGAGTGGGAAGGTGAGTGTGAGTCTCACAAGGAGTCTGTTGTGGCATATGTCCTGAACCTCAGGACAAGGCTCAGGGAACTCATGGGCCTGGCCCAGTAGAACCTGGCAGAAGCCCAACAACAGAAAAAGGTGTGGTATGACAGGAATGCTTGAGCAGAGAGTATGCTGTAGGGCAGCAGGTAATGGTTGTCATTCCTGTCAGACACAACAAGCTGCAAGCAGCTTCGGAGGGACCCTACAAGTTGGTAAGAAAGGTATGTGATGTTAACTACATGGTGGAAGTGCTAGGCAGATGGCAGGGGGACAAATTGTACCATGTTAACATGATGAAACCTTACCATGATAGGGAGGCCCTTGTTCTGAGCATTTGCAGTGGATTGCAGGAGGAGTCTGAGAGAGAACTTGTGACTGATCTCCTCAGTGAAGCTCGGGCTGACACCTCAGTGGAAGGGGTAGCAATGTCCCAGCAGCTATCTCCTACCCAGGTTCAAGAAATCAAAGCAGTGTTGCAGAAGTTTTGGGGTATGTTCACCAGGAAACCAGGGAGCACCCACCTTGTGCATCACCAGGTGGATACAGGACCCCAAAGGCCTATCAGGCATGCCCCTTATAGGGTGCCTGAGAGAGTCAAGCAGACTCTGAGGGAGGAGGTACAGGAGATGTTGGAACTAGGGGTGATGCAAGAGTCCAACAGTCCCTGGGCCTCACCAGTGGTGTTGGTTCCAAAGAAGGATGGCAGCAACATGTTCTGTGTGGATCACAGGAAATTAAATAGTCACACAGAATTGGATGCTTACCCCATGCCTAGGACAGATGAAGCCCTAATGCAGCTGGGTGGGGCTAAGTATCTTACAACCATTGATCTTACCAAGGGTTACTGGCAGGCGCCCTTGACTCCCAGTGCTAGAGAGAAGTCAGCCTTTGTGACTCATTTTGCCTTGTATGAGTTCGCAAAGATACCCTTTGGGATTAAGAATGGCTCAGCAACTTTCCAGAGGCTGCTAGATCATATCTTAGCAGGAGTTGGAGAGTTTGCCCTTGCTTACATGGATGATATTGCTATCTACAGCCATTCTTGGCAAGACCACCTTCAGCATGTCAGGGAGGTGCTGGGCAGACTACAGAGGGCAGGGTTGACCATTAAGCTAAGCAAATGTCAGGTGGGTATGGCAGATGTCTCCTACTTAGGACATAGAGTGGGGAGTGGTAATATAAGGCCAGAACCTGCCAAAGTGGAAGCCATTCAAGCATGGCCTGCACCTGTTACCAAAAAGCAGGTGAGGGCATTCTTGGGGACAGCAGGGTACTACAGAAAGTTAATTCCCAATTATAGTACCATAGCTGCTCCCCTTACAGACCTGGCAAGGAAGAACAGGCCAGATAAGGTAGTGTTGCCCCCAGCATGTGAGCAGGCATTTCAGAAGCTTAAGGAAGTTTTGGGAGGACCCCCTGTGTTAGCCAGTCCAGACTACAGCAAAGACTTTGTTGTGCAGGTGGATGCTTCAAACTATGGGGTGGGGGCTGTACTTAGCCAGATTTCTTCAGAGGGAGAAGAGCACCCAGTGGTTTATCTCAGTCATAGGCTCCAGCCCAGGGAGGAATGCTATGCAGTGGTAGAAAAGGAATGTCTAGCAATAGTGTGGGCACTACAAAAACTTCAGCCTTATCTGTATGGAAGAAAATTCACTGTGATGACAGATCACAACCCTCTAACATGGTTAAACAGAGCCAGTCAGCAAAATGCCAAGTTGCTAAGATGGAGTCTGGGGTTGCAAGCATATGATATGTCAGTGCAGCACCGCAGTGCGAGTAGCAATGCCAATGCAGATGGGCTCTCAAGACAGGGAATGGGGTGAGGTACACCCAGATAGACCTGACACTCTCAAGCAATGTTTCTGAAGGGGCACTTGGAAAACTTGCTTGAGTTCCCCGGGGGGGGGGGGGGTGTGATGAATGGGGAGAGATGGGCGAAGGCTGCCAGCCTAGTCAAATAGAATTTGATATATAATTCTGGCATTTGTAAATAAATGTAAAATACAGGCATGTTTCTTGAGTGTAAAAAAATAGTGTGAAATGTGGAACTGCAAAATATGTGACAACATTTCACTCTACTGGCCCAGTGAAGCATATTGTGACCCTTTCATGTTAGAATTCGGCTCCAGTGCATCTGGATGAAGGTTTCATGCCCATTGTTTTAAGGCTAAATTTTATGACCAGAATTTACATGTGGATGGTGCTTTACTGCTCTGGTTTCTGTTATAATATACATGTGAAATGTCTTCTATTGTTGTAAGTTTCTGAGCAGGTGTTAGATTGCTAAATAATGCAGTTTATTTGCCTGGGAAAACCTAAGTGTCAAAAATGATGTAATTTGGGAGGGCCTTAGAGACATGTTTGTTAGTAATGTTTAAATACTATTTCTCACAAGAGACTGAAAGCATTTTTGATCTTGGATATCTAACTCAGCACTCTGTCTAAGCTCACATGTAAGTTTTAGCACTGTGATTTCTTGTAGGAATAGTTAAAGATAGTAAGATTAAGTAGGTATTTTTCTTTGAAATCAGACCTGTCTTACTGTATTATTTTAAGTTTCTGTGTGATCTCTGAACTCTTAGATATCTCTGTGGTGTAGTAGTCTTGTCTTGTGTTTTAATTATTTATTATTAAATATTTTAAAAACCTTCTACATGTGCCTGGTTTATGTAGAGATAAATTATGCCTTAGAGTAGATTATATAGTTATAGAGTTTACTGTCTAAGCCCTTCCAATAAGCCTAGACTGAATAGTCACATTACCATTGGATAATGATATTGCACAGTAATAATTGGACACCCTTTGAAGGGCCTTTTGGTAGCTGATATTATTAGCTGGGTGGTGGCAGGGATTACTACCATATGGTCTGGGTAAAGGGGCACAGCTGGAGAATCTGTGTCAGCCTTTCCCAGGAGTGTCTGTGAAGTTATATAAATACTTATCTCAAAGTGTGGGTGTGGTGTGTCAGCTACTTGGTAGGGACATGAAACACTGGTTGGACAGAGAGGGTACTGGAGGTTTTAGCTTGCCCAGCTAGGCTGAGATCTGGACCCTATAGCTGTGCCAGTGGGGAGTCTTATTGGGGACCTGGTGAGCAAGGGAGCAACCAGCCCCAGACTGATTGTGATCTCTGTGTGCACTTAAGAGAAAATTGTACTTTACTGTGTGTAATAGTTATCATTTTCTCTCTTCTAGGAGATGACCTCCCTGGTGTTAGTGGTGAGGATTGAGGCTCCTTGATTGCTGGGCCAGGGCATGGTCTTTCCACTCCATTTTATAAATAAATCATTGAGCTCATTTCTAATTTTTCTATAAGCTCCATTTAGGTCATTTAGTGAGACTTATACACAGTTATACCACACAAACTATGGGTTGAGTGGTTCTGTGACTATTTTGTGGAAAAGAAAATAGCTCAGAATAAAGTTAATGTTTATGAACAACTAATAGAGACTGTGCTATATAATAATTTTATTCTATTCAACAAAGAATTTTATCTACAATTGGAAGGTGTGTCGATGGGTTCAGCATGTGGAGGTCTATAAGCAAATGTGCTAATGCACCAATGGGAAAAGAGATTTAAAAAAAATTTGCCTTACTTTCCATTTTGCAAATGCTACGTGCGGTTTTTAGATGATATTTTTATTTTTTGGACAGGTCCTTCTGAAATAATTTTTGAGTTTTTAGATTATGTGTACAACTCGACAAGTTTCTTGAGATTTACCGACTCCATTGGCCTTGATGAAATTTCATATTTGGATATTAGACTGATGAAAGACAGGGATCAGAAAATATTAAAATCAGAAATTTTTAGGAAATCTTCGTTCTCAAATAGTTATTTGTACTATGATAGTTCCCACCCTTACAAACAAAAAAGAGCTGTGGTTAAAGGGCAGTTTGTAAGGGCTGCACGTATGGTCACCTTCTTTAACAGTTTTTAGATGAATGTATCAAGCTGAAAGAAATGTTTATTTGTAGGGGCTATCCATTCAGTCTTGTAAATGAGGTTATGCTGGAAATAATCAACAAGCATGAAAGAGGGTATTTTTGCCTATTTTGAATCAAAAGGTGGGGAACTGTAGTGTGGATAACATCTTGGATAATTATTTGGAAAATACACAATGTTCTAATACACTGAATTTGCAAAGTGTGGAGCGTAAGGAACCAAGTAATTTTAATACTGCATTTGTTAGTACATTCAACAGCTCGAGTAGGAACATAGTTGATATACTGGCCAAAAATTGGTTGCTTAGTGTAAACAACAAGGACATAAAGGAACTGGTTGGCTAAAAACCTTGTATAGTATATAGAAAGGACAAATGCCTAAAATCTATTTTAGAGACTAGAACAAAGGGACATGTAAGTGGGAAGTTGAGTAAGTGTGGTAGTTACAATTATTGTCCATATATACAAGAAGGATGTAATTTTAACATTAAAAATATAAAAGTGAGTGTGAATCAGAAATGTTCATGTAACACTGAGAGAGTGGTATACTGTGCATTCTGCTTAAAGTGTCCTTGTTTTTATATAGGCAAGATGGAAAGGAAACTTTGGAACCGCATTTATGAACATCTCAGGGATATAAAAAACAAAAATGTAAAGAATGCATTGACAAAACATTGTATGGAACACATTGACCATGATTTTAAATTTATTATCATTGAGACACTTACCTCAGACATAAGAGGTGGTCCATGGACATTAACTTTGGAAAAACATGAGGCTTTATGGCAACTGAGAACTAATGCCACACAGTGGCCAGGATTAAATTATGCATTCTCATTGTCCTGTTTTCTAAAACCTAAGGTATTAGAAAGATGAATTTTATTTATTGTGTGCTTTACATGAGATTATGCTAATACTGCTTCCACGTTTTTGATATTGTATTTATTATATATATATATATATATATATATACTTTTTTATACTAGTTTTATTATTATATATGGGTTTTTACATAGTTTTTAGTAATTCACAGATCTGCGGTGGTGCAGCGGTAACGTTGTTGTCTCACAGCAAGAGGTTCTCCCGTTTGATTCTCGGCTGGAGTGTGGGGAGTGCCTTCTGTGTGGAGTCTGCATGTCCTCCCTGTAGTTGGAGTTGGGTGGGCGTTCGAAAGACATGTGTAAATGGGCGTGCCTTTGTTGAAGGTTGAACGTCGAGCTGGCACCTCGGCGTTCATGAAAATCTACTGCCAATCATTAGCAGACCGGAGTTCCGCTGTGGCGACCCCTTACCAGGAAAAGCCAAAAGACAACAACAACAACAGATTTGTGAAAGTTGTATGCTTTACTATGAACTGAGAACTAATGCCACACAGTGGCCAGGCTTAGATAATGCATTTGCATTGTCCTCTTTTCTGAATTTTATTTATTGTGTGCTTTACATGAGATTATGCTAACACTGTTTCCACATTTATCATAGTGTATTTATTATATATATATATATATATATATATATATATATATATATATATATATATATATATATATATTTTATACTAGTTTTATTATTATATACACGTTTTTACATAGTTTTTAGTAATCCACAGATTTGTGAAGGTTTTATGCTTTACTATGAACTGAGTGTGCTGCTGGGCATATTTTAACATTAATTAGGGGTGTTGGTTTAGTTGCATAAGCTGTAATTTAGTATATAAAGAGTAGTTTCATCCTTATTTCTTTGTCTGAAGAAGTCTCTAAATCAACAGAGATGAAAGCGCTTGTCTGATTGTGGGTATCTTGCTTAATAAAAGTTTTCGTTGTACTACAGCAGCTTGTGGAAAAAGAAAGATTTTTTACATCATTGTGATCCCCAGCTCTGCTTGTGCTCACTTTTCTTGCACTTTAATAGAAGAAGTATTTCATATGCATCTAATCTGTGTTTACTCTGAATAAAAACAGGTAACTAATTCAATAATTTAGACTGTTAAAATCCTGAATGTTAAGTAATCTTTAACTCTGTTTGATTTCTTTAAATCTTTTGGGTTTCTAATACCATGATGGGAATGGACCACATTCCTAAGTCAAAGTATGATTAAAGTTCATGAAATTAGTATTGTTTCAATCTTTGATGTCAGGCAGAAGTGCTCTCCGCAGCACCCGCAATGTGCTCAGTAATGACTCCTTCTGCAATTCGTATGGGGTTACACATATTGCTAACATATCTAAATACGACTGTAGATTCTTTTTTATACAATCCGTTGCTCCTACTACTATTGGAATTCTCTGGATATCTTTCTTTCACATTGCTCTTACTTCAGCCTGCAAATCTTGATATTTTATGGCTTTGTGTATGTCTGTATGCAAGACACTGTAGTCACTGGGTGTGGCAATTTCAATGATCAAGGTTACTTTTGTCTTCTTTTCATGGACATCTATATCTGGTTTTCTAGCATCTGTCTTCTGAACTGTTGGTAATGGGTGATGCCATGTGATGTAGACTTCATCACTTTCTATGATGCTTTGTGGCTCATGTTTCCAGTGTTTTTCAGCCACTTCTATGCCCAAATGTTTGCACAATTCCCAGTGCAATAGTCTTGCCACATTATTATGCCTTTCAGTATACAGTCCTTCTGCCATTAGTATGTCACAACCAGCAATAAGATGTGCAACTATTTCCAATTCTGTTTTACAAAACCTGCATTTGTCTGTTTCTCCAACATGTTCAATGGACTTTGTAAACCAACATGTACTTAGTGCATTATCTTGGGCTGCCAATATTAACCTTTTGCCTGTCCTTAGCCATTCCTGCATTTGATCCTGATCAAAATGAGGTTCTTCCAGAAGTTTTCTACACCTCCAACTATATTGATGCATTTTCCACATGTCTTGCCTTCTCCTCTGGTCCTTCACCTTATATGCTTTCATTTTTATAGGTTCATAGATAAGTACTAGGCTACCTGCCCTTGTGGGCCATTTTAAGCCTAGACAATTACCCCATGTGAGAATGAAACCCTGCACCTTGTGTCTTTAAGGTAAACACTTTAACCATTATGTCAACCCCCCTCCCTTTTGGCACATTCAGTTGCTGCCTGATTTTTATCTACTTCTTGTTTGATTTCCATTCCCGCTTGATGCTGATATGCTTCTGCTAGATTAAGAAGGGAAGTCGTCTTAGATTTATTCTCCTCATGTTTCAAAACTTTCACTACATTTGGGTCTTGTGAGGTCAGCAGATATGTAAGCAGTCCCACAATATCATGTAATCAATTTCAAGGAGGCCTATCCCTCCTTTGGAATGGGGAATATATAATCTTGGTATGCACTGATTTTTATAAATCATTTGGTGAGCATGAAGCGTCCTTCTTGTTTTCCTGTCTAATTTATCCAACATGTTTTGGGGTCAGTCAATCACTCCAAAACAGTAAGTTAGGACAGGTTGACCAAATTCGTTTATAGCTTGAATTTTGTTCCTAGGTGTCAACGTTGTTCTCAGGATTAATTTAAGTCTTCTAAAGTGTTCCTTACTAAGTTTTAATCACATCTGTTCACATTTTATTGTTGATCTTTCAATTCCCATATATTTTTACACTCCCTCTTGCTCAAGTTCTTTTATATCACATTCTTGTCCCAAATTGATATTTTCTTGGTGCTGCAGTTTTCCTGGTTTAAAGGTTGCTTTTTCATATTTATCAAGACCAAATAACATTCTTATATTATCTGAAAAAGTTTTGACAACTTTCAGTTGTGCTTTCAGTTCCTCATCTGATAAGCTATACAGTTTTAAATCATCAACAAAGAGAGGAGGAGAAGTTTTACACTTTGTTGTTTTCTAGGAGCTAAATTATAGCCATGGCCTAAGCTGTTAAGCAGACACCTTAATAGGTTAAGGGCAAGACAAAATAGCAGCAGTGACAAAGAGTCACCCTGGAATATCCCCCTTTTAATTTTTATAGGTAGGTACTAGGCTATTTGCCCAAAGGCATTTATAAGCCTAGCCAGAATGTGTTGGCTTTCACCATCCCCTTAAAGTAGTTCCCTGTGCCTCTGTCCAGCAGAGCCATTGAAGTGATCCCTGGGGTAGACTTTCTGTTTCCCATCCACTCGTCAAGGTTTCTCTTGAAGAGGGTTAGCGAGGAGCTCTACCTAATGTAGATTGGGATCTTGTTCCAGAGCATGGTAAGTTTCTGGGACAGGAATCTATCCCTCCAGCATGTCCTCTTTATTGTTGTGATGAGATTTAAATCCCTGGAGCGTGTGGCTCTAGGGGATATGGCTTTCTTTAGGTGGAGCATGCCCATCAATTCTGGGTTGGACATGGCCTTGTATTCAGGCAGAGATCACCTCTGAGTAGGCAGTATGCAACTGAGTACCGCTGGGGTTTCTTCAGTCGAGCTGCATAGGGCATCTGCAAAAAAAACAAGCAAACCAAGAACAACTGGCAACCGTTGAAGAAGATAGATGAAGAGCAGGATATACGTGGTAAAAAATCCACGAGTAAACCATAAAAAGTAAAAACTCTTTAATTCCACTTAGTACCGTTAAACACCAAAAGCAAACAGTGTTTTTCGTCCCAGTCACTACCGGAACTTCATCAGACAAATACTTCCTGTCATAATAATCATTATATATAAGAAAGTAGTGTGTCAGCGTCATTAATTGACTTGTTAAAATACCAATTATAAAACAATAATTAGGTTCCGTTTTTCTAGTCCAGATCCCAGTGTTCTGGGGATCGCAAAATCCAATGCATAGGGCATCTGCTTGAGGCCAGTGATCCTCTTGGTGAGGTACTTCTGTGGTCTTTCCAGTTGTTGCAGGTGTCTTGTAAGGTACATCCCAGATGGGGCACTGTACTCTATGATGGGTCTGATGAGTGATGCGTAGAGGGGCCCAATGACCTCTTTCGATCTATATGCAAACCCTTTTGTGATTAGGTGGGCCACATTTTCTAACCACTTTGGCAATGTGATTATCAAAGGAGAGGTTACTATCTATTTGGGTCCCCAGATCTCTTATTACATCTTCTGTATTTAGGGGGCTACCACCTATGTGGTAGTTTGTGGGTACTTTGTTTTTTTTTCCAAAGGGGATGACTATGCACTTTTTGGCATTTAGCTTAAGACCATGGTTTTGACACTAGGTATCTGTCTCAGTGAGACCCTTTTGGAGGATGTCTGTGTCAGCCAGAGTCAATTATAGCCCCTAGTTTGCAGTCATCTGCAAACTTGGTCAGCCATAGTCCTCCTGTACTTGCCTGTACCACTGAGAAGTATATGCCAAACAGGAGGGGTCCTAGGACTGAGCCCTGGGGAATGCCACTTGTAACCGGTTTAGAGTCAGACCTAGCTCCTGCAACTCTTACCACGTGGGTTCTGTCCGTGAGCCAGTTGGCAACCTATCTCATGACATAGGGGTTTATGTTAAGGGTGGTGAACTTGTCTTTAATACCTGAGTGGGGAATGGTGTTGAAGGCCTTTGCGAGGTGTAGGTAGGCTGTGTGGACCACCTTTCCTTCATCTATAGCCTTGGCAACTGTCTCAAAGAGGTCTACCAGGTTTAAGAGGCATGATCTGCCCTTAACAAAGCCGAACTGGATAGGGTCCAATGTTTGGAGGTTCCCAATGTCACTGTTAATGAGATTCATGATGATACGCTCCATAGTTTTGCAGACCAAGCTAGTCAGGCTTATAGGGTGATAGTTCCCAGGGTCCGTTGTGGCTCCACCTTTGTGGAGTGGAATAACCGTTGCTGTGCGCCACTCTGTGGGCACATAGCCTGTGGAGAGGCTGAGTTTAAACAGTGTGTTTAGGTGAAGGGTTAGCTCATCTTCATGTAAGACGCAGCCTAGGACACTGTCCTGTCCCATTGATGCTGTGTTTTTGGCTTTGGAGAGGGCTGTTTTAACCTGAGTGTCTGTGATTTCAGGGGCACTACATTGTTCTGGTATAGTTATGGGCCCTTTTGGGGGTGAGAGGTGGGGATGAAGTTTTCCCTGAACCTGTCTTCCAGGATGTTGGCTATATCAGTTGGTTCAATGTATTTTGTGCCATTCTGCACTAACTCCGAGCAGATGTGAGAATTGTCACTTAGATTCTTGACATAGCTAAAGAATGCCTTGTGGTTATCTTTGGAGTCCATGGCAATTTTTCTTTCGAAGCTAGCCTTGAATGATTTTATGAGGGAATGTAGTTTCTTGCTGATACTGATCAGGGATGTCCTCCCTTCTTCGGATTTTACTCTTTTCTGTACTAGTTTCCTCATTCTATTGTATAGCTTGTTTATAGCAGGGGTCCTGGTTTCCTTTTCTTGGAGGAGTGAGTCTTGGTTTTGTTTGGGATAGGACAATCCATGCATTCTTGTAGGTGCCCGTAGAGTGCATCAGTAAAGGATTTTGCACCTTTATACAGCATTATCCTTTAGCATGGGGGCTTTGAAACTTCCCACCTCTGTCTTAAGTAACATGAAGTTTGCTTTTGAAAAGTTTTTCACAGTGGTTTCTTTGACCGGGGTTGGTGGTGGAATGTGAAAATCCAGATTGATTAGTTCATGGTCAGATCTAACCAGCGAGGGGTTGACCTCCAGTGTGGAACACGGGTTGCCCATGTTGGTGATGACCAGGTCCAATATGTTGACACCTCTGGTGGGGGTATTGACCAGCTGATCCAGGGTGTTTGAGTTTATAAATTCTAGGAAATGTTGGGCAAGGGAGTTTGCACTTGAGTAGTTCTCCCAGTTAATGTTTTGGTAATTGAAATCACCCAATATCAGGGTGTTTGGTAGGACCTTTATGTTTCCCAGTGTTTCCAAGAATGCAGAGTGGGGGTCTTGGGACATGGTGGGTGATCTGTAGCAAGCTATAATTTGAATAGCAGTTTTGCCCATTGTTAGTTGCACGTGGATGATCTCTGAAGCATCATGTTGTGCCACTGACCTGGAAGTGTGGGTATCCTTGATGAATATGGATACTCCCCCACCTTTCGTATTTCGGTCCAGATTTTGTGGCCGAAATGTATGGTATGAGTTGTAGCCTGGTAATGCTGGGGTGCTCTCTGGAGCCTTAAACCAGGTTTCTGTTACTGCACATATATCGATTTTCTCCATACTGAGGAGTGCCTCGAGTGCATGCATTTTGAGGTTTAGACTTCTGGGATAATAATTTGACCTTTATCATGGCTTAATTGCAAATTGGTCTGCCACTGTCTCATGGTCATTGTAATGTAGTCGATCAGTGTAGGGTGTATCTTATACATTTTAAGCACTCTTTTATCCTTGAATGTGGGATACTATCAAATGCTTTTTTGTAGTCAATCCATGCCATATTTAGATTCTTCCCCTTTTTAATGTTCTCCACTATGACTTTATTTAACAAGAAATGATCCTTTGTTCCATTCTATTACCTTAATTGAGTTTTCTTCTAAATGACTATAAACTCTGTCAGCATCAATTCCAGTGCATAGTTTATATATCGTCAGAAGGCAAGTTATTGGTCTATAATTTTTAGGGTAGCTTGCAGGTTCACTCTTAAGGGGGAGCATTGTTTTTCCTGTTGCTAGCCAGGATGGTGTCTGTTCTGAGTATGTATATAAATAGTTCTTAATCATGGCTAAATCTTCATACAAAGATGTTAACACTTTTAACCAGACTTTAGACACTGCATCTGGGCCTGGGGTTTTCCAGTTTGAGGCTTTTCGTAACTTTGTTTCAATCTCTTTGGCTGTTACTTCATTCCATTTCATATCCTGCACCTTTAAACGTCTTATTCTTTCTTTTAATTCTTCTATCCATTTAGCGTCTTTGTTATGTTCCACAAGATCTTTATAAATACTTCTCTAAAATATATCTATTTCTTCTTTTTTTTTGGTTGTCTTTCAATTCCTTTTACCTTGGTACCCAATTGTCTATAAATCTTTTTTGAATTATCAATAAATTGCTTATTTTGTACTTTTCCTTTATATTTGTCTGTGTGTCTTCTAAGTTTTTCTGCCTGTGCTGAGATTTTCACTTTGTTATTTGCTATAGTGCATGATAGATCCTGATCTGTTCTGATACTGTACATTGCTTTTATCACATCTTTCTTAGTATTTTTGTTGATCCGTTCCCTCTTCTATACTCTTCTAACAGGGCACTTCTTGATTGCTTTATAGTTTTCTCTGTTCGATATTTCCATGATGGTATTCGATTTCTCCCCTTCCTTTCCCTCACTACTCTGTGTTCTTGTGGTAGAACTTTATCAGTTATTATTTTAGGTGCACAGCAATATATCCTGTTTACATCTGCTATATTGCATGTATCTCTATAGACAGTCCTAATTACTGTGTTCATTTGTTTTATCAAACTTCTGACTTTTTTAGTTTTATTGACCTTTTGCAGTCTGTTTCTTTCATTGATCTTAATATGTCTATCTCTATTAAATCAAGCAACTCTTCTCTTAGCTCATTTTCTTCTAAATTAAGGGCACATTTTTATTTTTATTTTCCTGCAGGCATTCTATAGAAAGTTCTATAGCATATTCCTGTGGCACATTCTCTTCAATTTCATCCTGTGCCATCCTTTGCTCTGTCATATGGAAACTTACTGGCCTATCACTCCTCAACACTGACTGTGTCAGAGTTTCCACAGTTAACAAGTGTGCAATCTACACACATAATAAGTGCGCAGATGTCTACTGAGTGAAATATGACATTTACCATTCACAGCTGCTCCAAGTAAAGTGTTCCAACTGTTATTCCTTATTGGAAAGAAGCTTTTCCATGTTGCGTGTTTCAGTTTTATATCTGAGGCTGGGTTGCTTGCAGTATTTCAGAGAGAGTGTTTTATCGTATCTCCAGCAGTGATGGGAGTAACTCATTACAAAGGTAACATGTTACTGTAACATATTACAATTTTGAGTAACTAGTAATATAACACATTACTTTTTCAAAACAGTTATGAAGTAATAGTAATATATTACTTTTTTTTAGTAACTAGTTACTTTTTTGCATTACTTTGCAAAATCACAGGTTGGGAGACCTACCGGGGCAGATATCAAGTGACCAAAAAAAAGGGGGTGTCTTTGCTGCTGACTGTTTCTGCCCCCTTCCAGGTTTACTGTATGATACACTGCTCTTTGTAATACACAACCCTGCGTTAGCTAGAACTGTGCATCCTTAAGGACAGCTCCTTGCAGTACACCATTGCTTTTAGCATACTTAAACAAAATGCTGCACCTTTACAGATAGTATGTCAGTCTTTAGCTCCCCAACATTACTGGGGACCTCTTATCACTATGAATATGCCTAGAAATGAAAGTCCCATTGCATCTCCAAAAGAATTGACCTCCAAGGAGACACAATCCACAAGTAATAAAATACAATTAATACCAATTGTCCATTTTCATATTTACCTCCATATGGTGAAAACGGCCCTACATATCACAATGATACATTCCTCCTAACTTCCTGAATGCCAGGCTAGAACTCCCAGTCTCCCGATTCTATCTAATATCCCCACACTCACATTCAAAGAAACAACCCAAACTATCTCTCAGTGTATTGGTCAGAAGCACTATCAATCGAACATAATAGCTACTTGAGGCTGGCTGAGACAGCACTGCCAGGCATGTTACAAGACTGGAAATAATTTGTCTCTTGTAAGTTTTAGAGGTACTGTTTATAATATAGGACTTTGTATGAATGGTTGGCTATTTTATTATCAGCGTACTACTTTAGGGCTTCCAATTTTGCCTTAGAATTGTACACTGTCTGCCTTAAAATTGTTGATAGTAAAAGGTGGACAGCTGTACACAATGACGCATAATGACCAACAGCTATTTGGCTAATTCATCTCTTCTTATTCTGTAATATTTTAAAGTCAGTAAAACTGTTATTTAAAATGTCTCCCTGTTATGAGACTTTTATCCCTTCTTATTTTTTTGCTTTGAACTTGCCTCTAGCAGTAAAAGGTTGTTACACAGCTATTTACACTACTTGATGCTTCTAGCTTTTCAAATGCACAAATTGAGACTTTTTTGTATGTGAGACTTTGCAGGACAAAAAATATCCACGGCATCGCTACTCCATGGTGGCAGCATCTTCTCTTTTAAGAACACTGTGTGCCAACTCGGATGTTAATATGTTCCTCACATTCCGGAATTTAAAATAGCCATTCCATTGAAAGAGAAGTTAAGTAAGTAAGAAAGTGAGCGTGTGTATATGTATATGTGTGTATGGATGTGTGTGTGTGTGTGTGTGTGTGTGTGTGTGTGTGTGTGTGTGTGTGTGTGTGTGTGTGTGTGTGTGTATATGTATAGTTTAAATTAGTGATTCCATTCATTTCTGTATGAAAAAGAAAGTGCATGTGTATGTATGTGTATGTAATTTAAACTATCCTTTCTGTTTGTATGAGAGAGAAAGTGCATGTGTGTGTGTGTTATATGTGAGTGAATAGGTGTGTGTGTGTGTGTGTGTGTGTGTGTGTGTGTGTGTGTGTGTGTGTGTGTGTTTGTGTGTGCCAACTGTCCAGATTTAGCCTCATAGCTTTGGTTGGATTGTCATAAAGTTTGTTATTTTCTGGCAAATCCCAGAGGACTGAAGTCACTAAATAATAACATATATGAGATTCAGACTTCATATCCTTCAGAAAATACATACTAAGACAAATCCTGTTATTCTAGCAATTTTCTAAGTTAAAAAAGCAATTTTTAAAATGTATCCCTATTTTGGGCCATTGTATCCCCATTATTTCAGACATTGTCCAGATTTCTTGCACTAAGAGGTTGAGGGGTATACATACCTCTCAACTGTCTAGATGTTTGCCTTATAGTTTGGATTATTCCTTAACATTTATGGTTTTCTGGCAAATCACTGAGGACTGAAATAATTAAATAATGTCAAACATTTGAGTTTCAGTTTCTTTTAGAAAATGCATGACAAGGCAAATGTTACTTTAGCAAATTTCTAAGTCTATAATAGCAATATTTAAAATCTGTCCCTATTTTGGGGCCTTTGTCCCATTATTTTACACTTTGTTCAGATTTCTTATGCTAAGAGGTTGAGAGGTATGGAGCTATGGTATGTAATGCCCCAGTTGGAGAGGGGGGGCAGATTAGTCAATTAACTTGATCAGGCTTGACCCTATTGGTTACAGGAGACAAGAGCCTGAACCCATGTACATGGACTACCAGACTACTGAAGGAACTGAGCTTCAGTGGAGACTGGAGACAAGAGCCTGAATCCTCTACATCAACTTCCAGACTGCTGACGTGACTGTATGTTTGAGTTTTAGTACATTTTCCCAGAATTATGAGTTTCAATGCATTTTTAAGAGATTATGAGTTTCATTTCATTTCATGAAATTGTGAGTTTCAATGGAAGATAAGGTTATTGCTGCTCATAGTAAGTCTGTTTTCAATGTGCAGATAACTGTTTTTTTTAGCAAATGGCAGTCACTGTTTGTGCTGTAGAATTTGAAAGCAGTGTTAGTAGCATAATTGCCTTTGGTGCAGAAAGCTCTGGATTCTACTCCCCACAACATGTAGATGGAGTGCTGAGATTGCAGTGCCCTTTTGATTGCTGATTATTTGGTGCATTTTAAGGGGATAGGGATTCTACACTCCTGAGTGTGTCCTCCTTTGTGTGAGATGTCTAGTAACTATGAACTTGTTGTCAGTTTGTCAGTCATTTCCTATTGCAGTATTACCAGCTTACCAATTTCTTTTAATGTAACAGTTGGTCAATTCTTCAAGGGCAGTAGGCACTGAATTTGTAGATGAAACATTGAAATGTAAAGTTGTTTTGCCAGTAGCAACCTCTTCATTAGATACAGATGTGTAATTTAATGTGGAATTATTTGGATGGCTTTTACTTCTACAGAGATTGTGTTTACTGAGTGATATTGGTGGATTGTAATGTGACATAATATAACGATTGATAAACTATACTTATGTAAAAGTAACTCAAGAGTAACTAGTTACTTTAGTTAGTAACTAGTAATAGTAGTATATTACTTTTTTAGAAAAGTAATAAGTAATAGTAATGTATTACCTTCACTGAAAAGTAACTAGTAATAGTAACTCATCACTTTTATAAGTAACTAGCACAACACTGATCTCCAGTATACTGCTGCAGCACGTGTTTGTGAGTTTAACTATTATTCACCTCCCCTCTGTCATTGCACATTGCCTTTTAAACTCATCCTTGTGCCTACCTTTCATACTGCAGCTTTTTACAGCTCAGTCTGGTCATGTGTAACATTTAATTTTACTTATTTTGAATTTATTAACTGGGGTAGAGCAATGATTCTATCAGAACCATTTCAGTCTCAGCCAGGGGCTTTCTTAATAGCAATGGAAGAACTTTTCTCCGTTAACCAGATGGTGATGATGTTCTGCTGTTAACCAGATGGTGGTGCTGTCCTGCTAGGTATGTTTCATTTTCTGAACCTTCCTTTTGCAGAAATCATTACAGAATGTTTACTTATGAGGTGTGTGTGTGTGTGTGTGTGTGTGTGTGTGTGTGTGTGTGTGTGTGTGTGTGTGTGTGTGTGTGTGTGTGTGTGTGTGTGTGTCTGTGTAAATTACAATATATGCATTACATACATTTATATATATATATATATATATATATATATATATATATATATATATTCTGTGATCATGATTTCAAAGACTAAAACTCTGAAACCTTCCATATCTAAAAATCTTGAATATTGAATATCCTTACTAGTGTAAACCAGGAATAAGTGCTAATATGGGACCACCAGGAGGACAAGTTCAGAAGTCTGACACTGTGCTCTTCAACATTTTGATTTTTTTATATTTTTGTCCCAGGATTATGCATTTCAGGATTGTAGGTTTCAAGATTGTGATAGTAAATCATTATCTGTCTGTCTGTTTCTCTGTCTATATGTATTCATGTATGCGTATGAAATGGGTTACATGGTTACACCTCATTTGTCAGCGCTGGTTTCATTGAATCAAACATATCAATTTCAATTTGAATTTGATTGCATCACATGAATGGAAGAATCAGACCTGCCCCTACCCACTTTCAGAACCAGTTTAAGCCTGTTTTTAAGGTGCAATGAGCCGGGAGTCAGTTATCATGCTCAGAATTAACACAGTTCAATGAATTGCCAGGTCAATGATGTAACAAAAACTCATACATCTATATCTATCTACATATCTATATTTACACATGAATGCATATGGCTTACTTGGGGTTTGATATCTGCTTGCTTAGTTGAGTCCCATTTCACAGAGCCTGATGTACTGGTTCCTCTTTCATTGTGCCATAGGAACAGAAGAATCAGACCTGTCCCCCTCTGCAGGACTCATGTTTCAGAGAAGGGATTAGAAGGGTTTTGCTGGGACTCAACATATTAGGCATTTAAAAACCTAAGATTTAATTATACACACCCAGACCCACAGAGACACATACACATGCATGTGGTTACACCTTAGAAATGTCTGTGTATGTCTGTCTATGTGTATAGACATTATACAAACCCTCTCCACACACACACACACACACACACACACACACACACACACACACACACACACACACACACACACTCACACACTCACACACGCACACACGCACACACACACACACACACACACACACACACACACACACTCACACACACACACACACACACACACACACACACACACACACACACACACACACACACACACACACACACACACACACACACAAACACACACCTTTCTGCTGAGCTCCTTGATAACTTTTCCAGAATTTCCTCTGTAGTAAAGATAGAATTTGGCTATAAACATGTTTTCCAGGGAAAAGGAGTTGACATGTAACATTGTTGCTCAGAAGCATTACATTTTTCTTTATAAGATGAGAAGGTAAAAAGAATTTCTGCTCTATACCAAGAAATGGGATCATAAGTGCAAGATATTCATCTGGAGAAGCAATTTGTTTTTTTTTAGGGTCCTGGCACTTTGAAAAACAACCAGTTCTGCTGCAGTATTCAAATAAACAATTTTGTATGATTCATCATGTGCGCTAAAGATAAAAATATCTTTTGAACCATAAAATAGTTCTACATACTTTTTCTGCTTCTAATATACTGTGCTGGCTTTAGACAGCACACCAAAGCGTTTGCATGTAGACATGAATTACTTCTGGATGTCAGTTGCCACTTCTTTCACTTGTCAATCAGAAACTTTTTGTTTGACTCATAGCCACTGAAACTATAGCAAACACAAGCTGCCTTCAGTAAAACTGGTCAGGGTAAAGGGGAAAGAACTTTTGAGCTAAATAATACCTCTCACTCAATAATTTTACCCCTGCTCTTGTTAAAATAAACAGCAGCAACAACAAAACAGTGTAACTGTCAGAGTTACAATAAGAATGGTTAGTAGACAGAGGTAAGCTATGATCAAACTGCGTTTGGTGCATCAGTATAAAATGCTGTACTAATATTTTGTTAATTTTTAAACACTGTAACAGCATTGCTTCTTATCAGAGAAATGGGAGTTGTGGTAATCCTAATGAAAAGGAGTGAGGAAGAATATTTTCTGATAAGGACTGCTTGGTCCATCTTCCTGGTCCCTTTCCTTCTTTCTGCATAAGTTGCAAAGCCAATATAGCTTACAAGTTTTTGCTTTCTTCATCCCAGGAAAATAGTTGTTTGTATTTCTTGGATACCTTAGTGTACCTAAGTTGCTTTGGAGGCAGTATTATGGCTTTATCTGTGATTTGGTTCTGAAGAAGTCTATACTGCATCTGAAATAGACAGATGCGCTTAACTTATTTTTATGCCTGCAATAAATTATGATTTCCAGCGGATTGTGTGTTAGTAACAATGGGTTTTTGGATTACAGAGTATCAACATCTCTTAGCAGCTTTATGATTTTATTAGTTTGTTTTTTGCTGCCTTGGTCTTTTGGTCTTAAGACTATCAGGTTTGTTCAGCTGTTGTACCTTACCAAAGAAATGTGGTCTCCTATTTCATTCCATCCCACCACGAATTGCATGCACTCTTAAAGGGTCTGATTGACATATTTTCCATTGCCCGGTGTGGTAATTGAGTCTGTTTTCTGACTATCATTCCTATTAAAGAATATTTTTCTATATCAGTACTAAAGTGTCTTTCCTTGTTCTGTCAATTTTATCTCTTCCTTCATATTCTTCTGTTTTTCCTTTCTAGTATATTTTTCTCATAGAGCCTTATATACATATATCATGTCTCCTTTTGCCTCAAGGTTTTCCACTGATAAAAAGACTGAGCTTCCACACCCTTTGCTCGTATGCCGTAGCCCCCATTTGTCATACTGTGTTGGCACATTAATTTATCTGTCTAGCATTGTGCCATCTCTTTTTCTATAAGACCTTCACAATGATAAACAATATTCCAGCTGCATCTTCTGATGATACCCTTATAAAGAGGTTTGATCACCTTCCAAACTGGAGATTTTGACCATCCGAATGTATACCCTTTTATGTTTTCTCTTTGATGTTAACCTTTCGCTTTGAGCCTGATGGATTTTATTTCCTATAATAACCACTTTGGATCATGCCTTTGTTCGGAGTTTTTTAGCTTGACCCCCACCCGCCCTTGCATATAGTACTTCTTGCTTGTCATTCCCCACAAGGTAGCCATTAACTAGACATTAAGGTAGCCAGAATGCAAAAAACTACCTCACCAGCCTCAGTAAGAAGTTGAGATCCCTCATAAAATCCTCCAAAGCTAGTTACGAAAATAAAATTGTCAAAGATTCCAAAGACAACCACAAGGCATTTTATAACTATGTCAAGAATCTAAATGGCAATGCTCAGATCTGCTCTGAGCTACAACAGAATGGCATTAAATATACTGATCCCAAGGATATTGCTAATATCCTGGCAGATTGAGTCAGTGCAAACTTTATCCACTCTCACCCCTTAAAAGGCCCATCTCAATATCAAAAGATTGCCAAATTCCAGTAATAACGGCCACACAGGTAAAAAATGCACTCTCCAAAGCTAAGAATACAGCATCCGTGGGACCAGATGACACCTCAGGCTGTGTACTACATGAACTACAAAATTAACTGGCACCTCACCTAAGTGTCATGTTTAATCATAGCCTTACCTCAGGCTTCATGCCCACTGAGTGGTGCAGAGCGACAGTTATCCCACTCCACAAGGGGGATCCACCTTGGATCCCGAGAACTACCACTCCATCAGTCTGACAAGCCTGATCTGAAAGGCCATGGAATACATTATCATGGAACTTATAAACAAAGACATTGGCAACCTTCAAACAATGGACCGCATGCAGTTTGGGTTTGTGAAGGGCCGATCTTGTCTTCTGAACCTGATTGACTTCTTCGAATCAGTCTCCAGAGCCATGGACAAGGGTAAAGTGGTCCACACAGCCTATCTGGACATTGCCAAGGGCTTTGACACCACCCCCCACTCTGGAATCATAGATAAAAGTACTAAATTGGGCTTTAATCCCTACGCCACTCGATGGGTTGCCAACTGGCTTATGACAGCAGCCACAATGTAAACGTAGCTGATTCCAAATCCAGCTCCAGCAAGTGACAAGTGGAGTACCTCAGAGTTCAGTCCAAGGACCACTCCTGCTTGGCATCTACTTCTCTGAAGTACAGGACAACACTATGGGACTCTGGCTAACAAAGTTCGCAGATGACTGTAAACTGGGAGCCATTATTGAATCCCCAAGTGGTGTGCATATTCTACCAAAGAGCCTTACAGAAACAGATGCTTGGTGCCAAAGCTATGAGCTCAAGCTCAATGCCAAGAAATGTATAGTTATCCCCTTTGGGAAAAAACATGTACCCGTGAATTACCACATAGGTGGCAGCACACTAAACACTGAAAGTGTGATAAGAAACTTAGGGACACAGGTGGACAATGGTCTCACCTTCGATAACCACATCACTACAACAGTCAGGAAATCCTTCTATGTGGCACACCTCATCACTAAGGGCTTTTCATCCAGAAAAAGAGGAGGTCATTGTCCCACTGTACTCATCCCTCATTAGACCCATTATAGAATACAATGCCCCATTTGGTATGTACCTCTCAAGACATCTGCAACAACTGGAAAGGTTGCAGAAATACCTCACTAAAAGAATCACAGGCCTAAAGCAGATGCCCTATGCTGACCATCTAAAAAAACTCCACCTATACTCTGTCACATATAGTCTACTCAGAGGCGATCTCTGCTTAACATACAAGGCCATGTCAAACCCAGAGCTGTTGGACATGCTACACTTAAAGAAATCGCAATCCCTTAGAGACACACGCAATGAACAAAACATGCTGGAGGGATAAGTTTCTGACCCAGAGACTCCCCAGACTCTGGAATAGACTGCCCATACATGTCAAGCAGAGTGCCTCTTTGGCCCTCTTCAAAAGGAACCTTGATGATTGGATGGGAGATAGGAAATTCACCCTGGGGATCACGTCAGTCGCTCTGCTAGACAGGGGTCCAGGGAAGTAAATACTGTGGGAAGAAATAGCCAGGGAATTGTTATGGCTAGGCTTGTATAGGCCCTAGGGCCAATAGCCTAGTATCAACCTATGAACCTAGGTGAATTTAAGTGAAGTCTGTAGTCATCTTATGTCCCCCTTTAGAGATATGCTAACCCATTTAATACCTCTTCCCTGCAGAGTGCCATCACCATAGAGACAGTTCTAGTTTCTCATTGTCTGCATCAGGTCTGAGGCAGGCACAGTATAAAGGGTAGGACACAGAAGTGACATGTCTGTGATTCCACTATTACACTTTTATGCACTGATAGCTGTCCTACATTATGTTGTCTTTTGTGCGTGCACTTCAGTATCGATTCAAACAGATTTCTGCTCATTTCTCCATTCTCATCATTGAATGAAACCTGCAGCATGGGACAGATAACATTCAAATAGTCACCACTGTCTGTCTTACTAATAACCCACACCATAAAACTGTATCAGGTTATTTTGACAAGATCTACCTGTTAAGAACCCACTGAGCAGTCTGTTCTGCCTCACGAACTTTAAAAGTTGAGACTCAGGAGTCATGCACAAATATTTGCAGTTTCCTTGGCTGCTTTATGCACTTCCTTTATAGGTGGATATGACAGATGGTTACCCAGTCCAAGGGGATACTCACTGTAAAAGAACCCATTAAATAGTTCTGTCAATTTTTACCAAATTATTCAGCAGGTCTTTTTAGGATCCTCAGACAATTCTCATCTATTCCCTACTCCTTGTACTGTTTCAGTGGCCTTTTTCCTCATCTATCCTGCTCACATCCTCCTTTCCAGTACCAGTACTCTAATGTAAAATACCTGTTTAGAATTGTATCTGTTCTTGGCCTACTTATGAATTTATTTTTCCAAGGATATTCGTCAGGTTCCCTTCCTTTTTTCCCCCCATGTACCATTGTGAGACGCTGAGTTTATGGAAAATCTATAATATAACTACTCAGTGGGTCATTTAGGCAGGATATGATGCTGAAGACTGGAGACGCACCTGTCATGCCCCTCTATGAAAGCTGAGTGAGGAACAACTGAAGAATTCACAACCAACTGACAAGGCTTCTTTACATTCTCAATGTCTTCTACTAACTTTTGCCTTGGTTTCCTCCCTTTGTCATCTTGATGAACTGGGCAGGCCTGTTTCTACTTGCATCATAAGCAATCCAGTAAGTATTTCCATTGTCTCTTCAATCCCTTCATCTCTTTTAGTTTTCCCTTGTGCTGCCCTTAACCACCAAGTGTTTTTTTACTTTCTCTTTTTGCTTTGGCAATCCATTTATAACATTTTGTGTACATTCACAGGAAAACTTCCTAATGGCTCCTGATTGTTACTTTTAGTCTTTATTATCTTCCTGCCGTCCAGATCCATGTTTATACATCCTTCCAATTTTATGATAATCTGGTCTTCAATAATCCCAAACCCGTTGTTTGTGGCAGTTCCTGGCTCATTCTTCATGATTACAGTGGAGCACAATTACATGATCTCTCTTAGCCAATGAAGGTCTGATTTAAAATTCCTACATTTCATCCAGTTATAGAGAATGACACCAAGTAGTTGCACTTCCAGCTAATCCCTTTTATTCAGTTGCAGTGCATCTAATCAAATGTTTTTGGTGAAACATCTCATTACTCAAGTCTATTCCTGCACTTGTGTCCAGAAGTACACAATCATTTTATGGAGGGGTAGTACCTTACTCCCCCATGGAGGGGGCTTCATCCTTGTACTGTCTTATTTAATATAGCCAACCCTGAAATCATACAGCCTCAGTGTGGTTAAAACTTACTATGCCTAGTTACAAAAATGGGCTGGAATAATTTGCTTTCACATAAAATGGACCCATTCAAAACAAAAATACCTTTTACTCAGCATGTCCTCTTTGCCACTCTGGGTTATAGAATACTCCAGTTTACTGGTGGTGGATGAATGTTTTCCTCCTCCATGTCTATTCCTGGGACCTATCCATATCAATGTTCACACTTGCCTTAGGTTGTGCACAGATGGTGTCAAAGCACCAACCTTTCCATTTTCTCCTGTCAGTTTTGTTACTAGGAAATTGACTTTTGTTCATAATCCTCACTCCCACTTTCTACAATCCTTTCTATCACTTCCGCTGTCTTTTTGCCTCATTTTCATATCATCTATTGGCTCCCTATCGAAATGTTATCACTCACAATGCCGAGTGCCGACATACAGGAAAAATAAAATAAAATGCTGAAAACACAGGAGAAGAGCAAATCTTGATGATTGCTCTTCTCCTTAAAACTTCTTTTTGCAGGGGAGGCATGCCCCCCCCCCCCCAAACTTGTATACAATAACTCAGAGATCACCATACCTCAGAGAAAAGGAAATATTCAGAGAAACAGCATCTCAGACTTGATATATATATATATATATATATATATATATATATATATATATATATATATATATATATATATTTTTTTTATGGGTCCCCTTCACACAGTCGACATTTCAGAATGTCGAAGACCATATGGCCGAAACTATATGATCAACATTCGAAATGTCGACCATGCGGAACCGGCATCTCCAAACAGTGCGGAATGGAAAGATTTCCATCTTCCGTATTGTAGTGCTATCTCGGAGTTGGTATATTTAAGTTCAGGTGGGAGTAGGGGTGCATAGCCCCCCTGCTTGCATCATGAAGGTAAGATTTTGTTGCGTTTTTTTTTCTATGGTGGACATTTCAAATGTCAATCATATGATCTCGGCCATATAGTCTTCGACATTCTGAAATGTCGGCCATATGAAGTAGTCCCATATATAAATATGTAAGTCCATTATTTTGGTAATTCAGTTTCAGGACTCAACCTAGTGGGTCCCCACATTTGAAATGGGTACCCCTCTATCACTTCACCCCTTCTGTTAGTTATACTACTACTACTATGATATCTTCATAGCCCTTCCTATATTGTCATTCCTGAACATTGTGTACCCCAGAAGAGCCATAAGCATTACCTTTCTGCCACTAGTCCACATCATCATTTTCCCAAACACACAAGTTTACTATTTTACTGTTAGTACTTCCAGGTCAGGAGTCCTACTTCATACTTCTGGCATTATAGGTGCCAGGATGACTCTATTTTGCCTGCTTCTCGTTACTGCTCTCCCTCCCATTGTTTTCGAGGTTCTGCTTTACATGTATTTATTATATCTTATATATAACTGGATGAACCTTTTATCTAATTCCCTTATTTTATCCTTCATGCCATATATTCATTGCCTTCCTTAGTCCGTATCTGTTTGTGTAATTTGTCTCTGATATTTTCCTTCATCTTCCATACCTCCATATCCAGCCTGAATTTTACTAGATTCTTCACTTTCCTGTTACTTTTTCTGCTTTCCTTTTGCATGTATATGCCACCTTTTTTGTCATTGTCCTTACATCTATCACTCTTAGTTGTCCTGTCATATTCTTCTAGTCTTTTCGTTGTTTTGTTTTTTTTTACTGTTGGTTTGCTTTCTTGTGTTACTGCTTCCTTATTCCCCACCATGACGTCTCATTACTTCTAACCTATTCTGCATTAAATGATCAACCTTTGTTTTCTCCAAAGCTTTCTCTCTTGGTATATCTTGTTAATGATCCATTTGAATTTGTGTTTTAGGTTCCAAGGAGATTGAGATGAAACCTATGTCTTCTGAAAAGCTCCTTCCATTCTGAGGCTAACTTTCTGTAATTCCTCCCGCCATTACCTCCTATCTCATCTTGCCCAGCTCTGTACCTCAATCTATGAGGCAGCATATTTGAATCTTACTTCTATTTTGATAGTACCGCCTCTTCAGAAGGGGTGTTGAGATCATCCATAACCCACTTGGTAAAAAAATACTTCCTTGTATCTCCTCTGGGACTTCTATCTTGTATCTTCAAATTGTGTACTGCTTTTCTCAAATATATTTATCTGTAGGTGTACTTAAATGGATGTATCATATTTCCACTCTGTCACCAGTCTTCAAGACTGCAGAGTTTTACTAAGTGTGTGTGTGTGTGTGTGTGTGTGTGTGTGTGTGTGTGTGTGTGTGTGTGTGAATATGTTATCTGTGCATATATCACTAAACGACTACTTTGGCATACACTACATAAATCATTTGTGGTCAGAACTAAATCAATCAACAAGCCAGTGTGTATGGCACATGCAAAATGAAATTCCTCTGGAATAAACTCCCACTTCACATGAAACAGTGCTCCTCAATAATTCTATTCAAGCACAACCTAGACAACTGGATGGGAGAATATATAAACTCACCCCAGGGGTGGCACCTATGTCCCTCATGGATAGGAGCAGTCGGAGCTGATCATAGACTCGCTGTGTGAATAACAGCAGTCTAACCAAGGTCAATTAGGGAACACAGATATAACATGGCTAGGCCTGTAAAGGCCCTATGGTCATTAGCTGAGTAACCTCCAATGAACCAATGAAATATAAAAGAAAGAAAACACTATTTTTTTTTGCAGTGGTGCAAACCTCTCTGCAACCCCATTTGTGCGACTGTGCCACATACACTCCTTGTTAATTATGTATACCAACTCTAAGATCACAAAACAGAAGAGAAAAGGGCAAAATCCTACTCTCTACTACATAATGATCCCTCACACAGAGCAGCCGGCATCATGAGATGAACTGGCAGTTCAATAAAACACCCTTAAAGAAAGCATTTGATTAAGAAAAGTACAATCAAACTCATTGCACTTGTGTGTGTGTGTGTGTGTGTGTGTGTGTGTGTGTGTGTGTGTGTGTGTGTGTGTGTGTGTGTGCGTATGTCCCCTTCAGAAGCTCACATTTTCAGAAACTCAAAATTCATACTGTCGAGATGATATGATGGAGTTTCCGAAAACTTGAAGCTTTGAATGGAGATGTGAGGTTCAATGAGGATTGGGGAATTTACATTGTAGTGTGATCTCAGAGTTGGTATGTATAATATGCAGGGGGATTGCCCCCTTGCAGAAATGTAGAAAGAAGGTTGATTTTTTATTTTCTTGTGAAGTTTGTATTTTCAGAAACTTGATCACATTGTCTCAACTCGAGCTTCTGACATAGACCCATATGTATATAAATAGGGTCTATATTAGAACACCGAACATTCAAAATGTCGAGTGTTCTAATATCGAACCCTAGCAATCAAAAATTCAAAACATCGAACATTCAGAACAGCAAATTTTTTCCTAGGGAAAAAATTCTCTTTTCCAAAACACATACACACAACACAAGCACACCAAACAAATAGCAATCCACACACATACACCTCAACTCTTACACCTAACCCTACACTAAACTATGCATACACCACTAACTATCCACTTACCTTAACCCAAACCCTAACCCTAAGGTCCATCACTATCACACAGTCACCTCACCCACTCCCTAACCCTAACTCTAACTCACCTACCCAGCCCTAACCCTCACGTCCACACAATCGCACACTTACCTGACCCGCTCCCTAACCCTAACTCACCTAACCCGCCCTAACCCTCACTTCCACACAATCGCACACTTACCTGAACCCGACCTGCAACTTTCTACCAGAGCGCTACAAATACCGAAGCAACAGAAATGGACAACCAAATTCTTTCCCTAGGAAAAAATGTGGTTTTCTGTTTCTTTGATATTTTCAACGTTCTCTGAAAACGGGTGAATATTACAACACTCGACATTTTAAATGTTCGGTGTTCTAATATATTCCCTATAAATATGTAGATATATATATATATATATATATATATAGAGAGAGAGAGAGAGAGAGAGATGGCATACACAGGATAAAAGAATAGCAGTGGGAATAGTGAAGTGAAAGGTCTTCACTAGAAGCTAAGACTGTGTGTATATATATATCTATATATATATATATATATATCTATATATATATATATATATATATATATATATATATATATATATAGACACACACACACACACACACATATATATATATATATATATATATATATATATATATATATATATATATATATACACACACATATATATATATATATATATATATATATATATATATATATATATATATATATATATATATATATATATATATGATGGATCTAGGATGTTTGCTCGACTGAGCAAACGACCGAAATCCAAACAGTCGGGCACACTTACCAAAGAAGCACTTTGGCGTAAGTATGACTGTTGCTGAGGCTGCACTACAGTGCGGGTAAGGGAAATTTCCCTTTTCCCCACTGCAGTGTGGTCTCGGAAGGAGAATATTAAAGTAGGGGGTGTGTGGGGGGCACAGCACACATGTAAATGTAGTGTTTTTTTTTTTGTCACACGCTTTAATGAAAGCGCTTTCTTGATAAAAGCACTTTCGTTAAAGTGTGTTCTGATTTTATGGAGCAAACATCCTAGATCTATATATATATATATATATATATATATATATATATATATATATATATATATATATATATATACAGTCTTAGCTTCTAGTGAAGACCTTTCACTGCACTATTTCCACTGCTATTCTTTTATCCTGTGTATGCCTTAATGTAAAGGCCATACAAAGTGGTTCTTACTTGCTCTTGATATAGCTGAATAGTCGTGTTTCTACTGAAGATATTTTGTCATGTGTACCGATACTCTGCTTGCCTTCAACTGTACATTGTGATATCATCTGATGTGAGTACCCACAAACCACTTTTTACTTCTACCACTACTTATGCCCTCCAGCTGTGAACTCCTTCACAGTTTTTTTAAGCAAACAGTATAATTTTATTAATTTTTCACTGAATTGAAGCTGTCATTATTTTGTACTCTTTCTCTAGTACTGCCAAGAAGACTCACAAGACCCTTTTCCTTTTCCAGTGGCCTTTGAAGTACCAAATCTGTTATAGAGCTGTTGTAGACCTCTGTACCTTCATGAGAAAAGGCATACCTTTTCCTTTCCAGATCTTCTAAAAGTTAAATAGGCATCTAAAAGGACCAATACTAAAAACTATGCTCGAGGTAGTATTATGCTAGCAGCTATCTTTTGAGCAGAGTGGACTTTTATTTTGTCTGTTTAGTTTACTGAAATTGCACTCATATTACCAGCCTATCATTAGACCCAATACACTGAACATTAGGTGAATATTAACCATCTGGGTAACTGATCATTTTGTTGATGTACTATTTCTTAAATTTGCAAATTTTACCTGAGTTGGTGTGACTTCAGAGGTGATTGCATTCAGTAAAAGTGTAGAGGGACATGGCCCCACTGTATGTTAGATATGAGAGACAAGTCACTTATATCAGCTACAGTTGTCATTTTCAAGTTTCTTATTCATAAATTCATGGGTATGAGTTGTCAGCATTTGTGAGCATATTTATGATATCACCAGAAAAGACAAAAATAATGCTTTGTGTAAACATGTCTTAAAGTGCTGGGGACTACACATAAATTTAAATTTCTTGTATTACAGTGATTTAATAAGAGCTTTAGGTGAGTTAATGTTAGTAATAAGACAGAATGTTTAGAGACTAAATGGATCATAGAAATGTAACGCGACAAGGGAAAGGTTTGACTGAGAAATGAAAAAGAAACAACAGCTATCTTACTCCCATTTGCTAAATTGCAAAAACAAGTATCAGTAATTCTCCACTATACTAAAATCCTTGGGAAAAGCCATTCACCCTAATCCTAGCCCTACCTATCACAATGAACATCAAGGCAATTCTCTTCCACATACTACTCTGACCCTGCAACAGTCAACCCCCCCCCCCCCACAACCCTGATAATCTAACTTTTACTGCCATGAATGTTAGAAGCATAAGAAATAGAATTACTGAACTACATGCCTGGATTACCAACATAAGCCTGATATTCTTGCTGTAACTAAAACTTGGCTTAAACCCAGTTGAATCATACACCAATGCACTGTATGAACATGTACATAAATGCATGGAACTAGCCATACCCAACCGAACCACAACACTCTCTTCCAAAAAAAAAAGCCAATCTGGTGGTCCCCTGCCATTAACAAACTCTACAACAGAAGGAAGAAACTGTTGCAGAAAAAGGTGAAGTCCCAAGACTGGAAGGACTCCCTTATTAGCCTCAACAAAAAGTTGAGATCCCTCATCAAAACCTCTAAAGCTAGTTATGAAGGCAGAATTGAAGCAGACACTAAAAACAATCACAAAGCCTTCTATAACTTATATCAAGAATCTCCACGGTAATATCCATATTTGCTCCGAGTTACTGCACAATGGTACCTCTCATACTGAGCCAACAGATATTGCCAACATACTGGCCGACAGATTCAGTGACAACTTTACCCCTCTCACCCCCCCCTAAAGGACCAATCACAATACCGGAAGAATGCCAAGCACCCAGCATTACTGCAGCACAGATTAAAGCTGCATTGTCCAAGGCCAAGAATACAGCTTCCATGGGACCTGATAATATCACTGGCTGTGTTCTACATGAACTACAAAGTGAACTGGCACCACATCTGTGTGCTCTGTGCAGTCACAGCCTCATCTCAGGCTTTGTCCCTACTGAATGGCTTGCTTCTACAGTCATACCTCTCCATAAAGGGGGAGCAACTACAGACCCTGGGAATTATTGCCCCATTAGCCTGACAAGTCTGATATGTAAGGCTATGGATGGAGCACATTGTCATGGACCTAATAACAAGGATATAGGGAATATCCAAACTCTGGATCCCACGCAGTTTGGTTTTCTGAATGGCAGATCATGCCTGCTCAGCTTGGTTGACTTCTTCGAGTCAGTCACTTGACCTGTGGATGAGGGCAAGGGAGTTCCTACAGCCTACCTCGATCGGGCCAAGGCCTTTGATACCATTCCCCACTCAGGAATTATTGATAGACTCACCAAACTAGGCATCAACCCCTATATCACTAGGTGGGTTGCAAATTGGCTCACAGATAGAACACACAGTGTGAAAGTAGCAGACTCCAAGTCAGACTGCAGACCAGTCATGAGTGGCATCCTACAGGGATTGGTCCTGCATCCTCTCCTGTTTGGCATCTACTTCTCAGAAGTCCAGGCCAATGCAGAGGGACTCTGGCTGACCAAGTTCACCAAAGATTGCAAGCTGGGAGCCATTATTAACTCCCCAAGTGGTGTAGACATCCTACAGAAAGGTCTCACTGAGACCAACAACTGGTGTCAAAACTATGGCCTTAAGCTTAATGACAAAATGCGTCATCATTCCCTTTGGGAAAAACTCAGTTCCCACTAATTACCACATTGATGGTAGCCCATTGAAGACTGAAGGCATTATAAGAGATCTGGGGACACAGCTGACAGCAACCTCTCCTTCGACCACCTCATTGACACTGTGGTCAGAGAGTCCTTCAATGTGAGTTTGCATCCAGGAAGAAAGAGGTTAGCATCTCTCTCTACTCTTCCTTCATTAGACCAATCATCGAGTATAATGCCCCATTTGGCATGTACCTCACTAAACACCTACAACAGCTGGAAAGGCCACAAAAGTACCTCACAAAGAGGATCCTAGACCTTAAACACATACCCTACATGGACAGACTCAAAAAACTTCAGCATTTCTCTGTCTCATATCGTCTATTAAGAGGCAATCTCTGCTTGACTTACAAAGCCATGTCTGACCCCGTCCTGTTAGAAATGTTACACCTAAAGAAATCCCAATCCCTCCACACCACATGCTCCAGGGACCTCAACCTCATTACAACAATCAACAGAACATGTTGGAGGGACAGGTTCATAACCCAGAGACTGCCTATGCTCTGGAATAGACTTCTCATACATGTCAAGCAGAGCACCTCACTGGCCCTTTTCAAGAGAAATCCTGATGAGTGGATGGGAAATAGAAAGTTCACCCCGGGATAACTTCAGTGGCTCAACTTGATAGAGGCACCGGGAACTAACAGTGGCATGATGCCAGGGCACTTCTATGGGCTAGGCTTGTAAAGGCTCCAGGGCCGTTGGCCTAGTACACACCCATGAACCTATAAATGACTCCAACATTATACCTCCTGGCTATAATATCATCTGTAATGATGGTATAATACTTACATATTCAAAAACATTTGCTAAACTATTTCCTGCAGGAAGAATTTCTGTCCCCTATACAACATGGCTTCCATCCTTCCCGTAGTAATAACAATGCTCTTCTCCTATATGTAGATACTGTCACTAAAGCTAGAGATAATGGCAAACTAGTCTCCTCCTTATCTCTAGCCAGGTCTGAAGTCTTTGGTACAGTTTGTCACAGCAAACTTCTACTTTGAACGCGCTCATTAGGTCTGTCATCCCATCCTGTATGGCTCAGATGTTACATATCCTATAGATATTAGTCAGTAAAATGTCATTCCACCCTCTCTCTCTATATACACCCACTCACCACCAGTGTACCACCAAGCTCTATCCTTGGTCCCTCATCTTTAACATTCTCACCAATACCCTGCACACATCCACACAATAAGCCTCCCTAATACAGTACACAGAATACTCCACACTCATTTGCCTCCCTAATACAGTACACAGAATACTCCACACTCATTTGCAGATCTGACAATGTGGAACACCTCCAAAAACCTACTCAGGAAGCTTTAACAGAATTGAAATATGGCTTTGAACTCCACAGCTCATGTTCATCTCTCAAAAAACAAACTACTACTTTTGTCATCAAACCCCTCTCTATGAAAAACAAAATTTAAAGTCCTGCCTTTGATAATACAACCATTGAAGTCACTTATCATAGTAAATTACTAGGAACAATAGTGGAAGGTAATCTTAAATTCAACCTGCATATTCAAAATCACATAAGAAACACTCATCAAAAATTAGGGATGATTTAGAAAGCAAAAACTTTTTCACTGACACAACTAAAGCTACACTTGCCACTACTTAGATCCTCCCCACACTTCTTTATGGTGCTCCCATCTTTACTAACCTTCAGGCATCACAAATATCAACATTTAAGCAATGCTATAATAAAGTTGCAAAATCTGCAGCAAATACCCCTTTCTGATCCCACCACTGTATAACATTAAAAAGTTTAACTTGGTTAGAACTGCCCCAACATGTATACAGCTTCTTACCACCTATAAAATTATCCAGAATCGATCTGCTTGTCCAGCATTAAATAACATTCTACACAACAATGTTCCTAGTCAGTCATAGGATCATAGGAAGTTACTAGGGTAATGACCTTAGGGCCCTTACAAGCCTAGCCAGGTTCTACCCTTATTTCCACAATCAGCAACAATTGCCCCAGTCCAGGAGGGGCACAGGTGGAGCCCCTGTGTGAATTTACAGTTACCCATCCAATAATCCATTATGATCCAATGACCAAAAACTCCTGGCTGTCCACAAACCGATCAAATCAGCTGGGCACTGTCTGAACTCGTACCATGTTGCTAAGGCCTGGAGCTCCTTATCTCTATCTATCGGGTCGGTACCCTCCCTCCCATCCTTCAGAACAGTTATGAAAGACTTCTTAGCCAAAAGCTGGCTCTGTTCTTGCTCAACACCAGAATAAAATATATACCTAAATGTGGGAAAATACCTGTTCATGCCTACATCTCCTTACTCTCCCTTCTTCACTCACTTCCTTACTTCTATCAATTTCTCTCCCCGGCTTTCTCTCCAAATATACCACAAGCCTACTTTTCTCTCACTTTCATCTGCTATTCCTGTTTGTATTATAACAACTTATCTTTAATTTCTCTATAAACTGGCTAAAATTTCTCTAATTGTTAAAGCATTGTCATACAAGTTGTATCTACTCTTAACTAATGTTTTCATATTATGGATAATTTGGTATAACTATTTAAACTGTATTTGTTTTTTTTTTTTTTGTATAATTTTTCATGTCTGTAAAAACTGTTATTCTTAAAATGTTTTCTACCGAGGCCTCTGCTGAAAATGGGCTCCTACCCAGCTGGACTTTCCCCAACAATCAATAAATAAATAATTAAACACAAATTAAATGCTGTAGGGAGCAGCTATGAAAATAATACAGAAAATTATTATTGGGTCTCAGCTTGCAACTGCGTTATTATATTTTTGACACTGGGAACATTACTCAAGCCCTAACTTTCTAGCCCAACGGTTCCTGGAGTTCATAAATTCAAATGCCATGGAACAGCTAGTCACTGTTCCCACGAGAGGAGAAAATATACTAGATCTCATTGTCACAAACATGGGGACAAAATGCTCCACACCGGAAGTATATCCCTCATTGGTGAGATCTGATCATAAACTAATCTCACTGGAAATCCACATCCCGCCCCCACCCCAAACAAAAAAGACCATAGTGAAGAACTTCTCTAAAGCAAACTTCACACTACTCAAGACTGGTGTGGTATCCTTCAAGGCCCCTGAGTCAGAGGAAACCACAACCCAAGCTGCGGAAGCCCTTACAAATGCCTTCTATGAACACCTCCAGGACTGCATGGATCAGGCAATCCCAAATAAAACCAAGACTCTTTCCACAAAGGGCAAACGTCCAGTCTGGTGGACCCCAGCCATTAACAAACTTTACAATAAGAGGAGAAAGCTATTACATGATAGAACAAAATCCATAAAAGGGAAGTCACCCCTGATCATTATTAGTAAAAAATACAAGCACTCATAAAATCAACTAAGGCCAATTTTGAGAGAAAAATTGCCATGGATTCAAAGGACAATCATAAGGCCTTTTTCAGCTATGTTAGGAACCTGGGTGGAAACTCACAGATATGCTCAGAATTAGTCCAAAATGATACAAAAATCACTGAACCCACAGACATTGCCAACATACTGGCAGACAGGTTCAGTGCAAACTTCACCCCTCTCCCCTAAAGGAGAGATAACTATCCCAGCCGAGTGTAGCCTCCCGGACATCTCAAATGCGCAGGTGAAAGCTGCTCTCTAAAGCTAAAAACACAGCATCAATGGGACCGGATGGTGTCCCCGGCTGTGTGCTACACGAGCTAAATGAGGAATTAAACCCGCATAAGGCAGCTGTTTAATCTCAGCCTTACCACAGGATACGTGCCCAAGGAGTGGCGACGGCAACTGTGGTCCCACTCCACAAAGGTGGCCTCACGGACCCTGGTAATTACCGCCCCATAAGCTTAACAAGTCTAGTCTGCAAAGCTATGGAGAGGATCATAATGGAGCTCATAAACAAAGATATAGGGGACTTGCAGACATTGGACCCGACCCAGTTTGGCTTTGTCAAGGGAAGATCATGCCTTTTGAACTTGGTGACTTCTTGAAATAGTCACCAAGGCCATTGATGAGGGAAAGGCAGTCCATACAGCCTACCTTGACCTTGCAAAGGCTTTCACACAATACCCCACTCGGTATTGTAGAAAAACTTACCAGCTTAAATGTAAACCCATATGTCACAAGATGGGTTGCAAACTGGCTTAAGGACAGAACCCACAGGGTTAGAGTTGCTGGCGCTGTGTCAGACTCCAAGCCGGTCACAAGTGGTGTCCCACAGGGCTCGGTCCTTGGCACCCTAATGATTGGCATCCACTTCTCAGAAGTACAGGCCAACATGGGAGGACTTTATTGACAAAGTTTGCAGATGACTGCAAACTGGGCGCCATAGTGGAAAGTGCATCGGACACTGATATCCTTCAGAAGGGACTCACGGAAACAGATAGCTGGTGCCAGAGCCATGGCCTGAAGTTAAACGCCAAAAATGTATAGTCATACCCTTCGGGAAAAACAAGGTAACCCCAAGCTACCATATAGGTGGCAATCCACTAAGCACAGAAGAGGTTATCAGGGACCTGGGGACCCAGGTTGACAGTGGCCTTTCTTTGACACTCACATTGCTAAAGTGGTTAGAAAGACCTTCTACATTGCCCACCTGATCATGAAGGGATTCACATCCAGATCTAGTGAGGTCATTGTTCCCCTGTACTCTTCACTTATCAGACTAATGATCGAGTACAATGCCCCATTCGGGATGTATCTCACCCGACATCTGCAGCAATTGGAGAAACCCCAAAAGTTCCTCACCAAAAGGACAAGGACTCCAAAATCTGTCATATGCTGCCAGATTGAAGAAACTCCAGCTCTATTCAGTCGCATACCGCCTGCTCAGAGGTGACATGTGCCTGACATACAAGGCCATGTCCAACCCGGAATTAATGGACATGCTCCACCTCAAAAATCCAAATCCACCAAAACCACTAGAGCAAGCGACTTAAACCTTAGCACGGATATAAATAGGACGTGCTGGAGGGATAGATTTATCACCAGAGACTCCTATGCTGTGGAATAAAATCCCGGTCCATGTGAGGCAGAGCACCTCGCTGACTCTGTTCAAGAGAAATCTAGACCTGTGGATGGGAGATCGTAGGTTTACCCCGGGAATCATCTCTGGGTCACTGCTGGACAGAGGCACAACAAACTAATGGGCACAGTATTTTTTCATATAAGGGGTGGCGTAAGCCACAATAATTTGGGCTAGGCTTATAAATGCCTTAGGGCAGATAGCCTAGTATAAACCTATGAACCTATGAACCTATGAACATGGCTAATAAGAAATTCACCTTGAAATTGGTGAATCTTGGCATTCATGTCAGGAACACATAATTAAAGTTTACGAGTGGAGATCTGATCATAATTCTTTGTAGGGTATAGAGCTTTATATGTTCCATGTACTACTAGTTAAAGAAAAAAATAAAGAGCAAAGTGTTTTACTGTTAAAACCCTTATTGAGAACTGTCAAACAGATAACAGCAACACGCCTGTCACTTATTTGTTTATATCTGTCAGACTGACAAAGGACAAAACCTGGGAGAGTTTTTAAAGAATGCTGTCATTTTCCCAAAATATTAATAGAGTTTCTGAATAATAAGATCTGTGGAACTCTATTTCTGGCTTTTTCACTGGGTGTAATTTTCAGTGATTTAAAAGAAAGTCAAGTTTACGAGGTAAAGGCAAACTATAAGATAAACTCTGGAGCTGACAGGCAAACACAACAGCCAGAAACAAAGCTGTTCTGACTTCTGCCATTGTTGTTTGTCAGTGCTTAGGGACTAGCATGAAACCAGATATTAACAGCACATAGAAAAGTGCTTAACAATTGTTAAGCACTTTTCTACGTGCTCTTAATATTGAGTGACTCACTAGGGAAGTGCTTGACTAGCACATTTTTTCACCAGCATTGGAGCATAATCTCAGCACTCCGTGCACTATAATAATAATAAGTAAAAAGTAAATATATAACTAAAATAAAAATGTAGTGAGACTAATTGCAGCAATAGTTACAAAACAACTGCTATTCCTCTTCCCCTTGCTAAACACAACTCTTAAAAAGCTGGACTAAGCAAGCATAAGAGGAAAACTGAACAATAAAAATAACAGTAGTACTAGCATGGCAATTGTGTGTGTGTGTGTGTGTGTGTGTTTGTGAGTTAAACAGAAACATAAAGAAAGAGACAGAATATATGAGGGGAGACTTGTAATACTTTGCATTCTTTTGCTGTTATTTGTACATTTCTTCATTTATTTGATTGCTGTTTGACATTTGAGGAGTACACAACCTAGAAAATGGCTATAACTGCTGGTCAAATCTGTGCGCGCGCGCGTGTGTGTGTGTGTGTGTGTGTGTGTGTGTTTAAACATTATTAAAGACTTACATAACTTATGCTTGGATGTAAAATACCTTCTTCAACAGCAATTATATACACTACATCAGCTTTGAAACATTAGGCACAGGAACTACTTTACATCAAAGATATAAAAACATGTAAATACTAATAAAATATATGAAACACCTAAACAGATAACCCATTAATTAAGCCCAGTAACTCTCTTCAGGGTTGGAGTTACAGGGAAATTATGGACCTTCCAGGGATATTGAAACCATCTTTAACAAGTGTGTTTTACAGTGTTTTATGCATTGTAGTTTGTTTTCCTTTCCTCTCTGTTGTATATGTCTGACCTATGACTAGTAGCCTATCTTATACAGTATTCTCTATTGTCTTCCTCTCTCTCTCTCCATAGGATCATCACTCAATATTCCCACTTCCAAACTCTACCCACCCCCAAGAAAGGCTTGCAACGTGAACAGACTGCTGTGTGTAACGTATGCAGCATCCTGCAGTCTAATCCTTAAATAGAAACTGTTAAGCAAGGAAGAAAGGTTAATATTATCTTGTAATTTATCTACTTAAGCTAGCAAGTAGCAGTGTCGTGTCCCTCTTGGAAACCCGCAGCACTAGCATTACCAGACCTAGGCTTCCCCGGACTTCCCCCCAACCAGAAGCTAATATAGGAACAAATAGAAGTAATTTCTAAAGGAAAGCAGGTACTCTAAATGTAACCAACTTACTCTGTATTTTCTGCTCTCCCTTGAAAAGTGCTCACACATTGTCTCTGCAGTCTCGTGGTGTCTAGGGCCCTGCTCTGTTCGCCTCACTCTGCTCGGTTCACTCCACTCCCCTACCATGCCCCCTTTTCCCACATGCCCCCACTACATATACATTTATTCCAACCGCTCATCACCTGACCTGTCTCTACACCATTCAGCCACTTAGCTATATCTACCAAGCCACTTTAGCTAATTTGTGTCCCACATATACAATAACCACACCCTATAACTATTATACACTCATACCTTTCTCACTCTACAATACACACCACTAACTACACCCAAGCAACAATACAACTCATTATGCAGATCACACTAATATTTCTATTCTTAACCCTCACAACACTAAACTATATTACATCCTTACAAACAAACATACTACCAATACACACCATCTACCATACAACACATACCTCTGCACCTTCAGCAACTCACAGAAACTTCCACATTGCTCCTACATTAATTAATGACAATTTAATACTACATCTATATAACAGAAACATTCCACATTCCTACACTAGAAAAGTATCATTTAAATACCACATAAAAATAATGTGCATAGCCAAATGCACATTACATAAGAAATACCTCCTGACATCAGGAGACATTTACCCTAATAAAGGGCCATGCAGCATCATCTCCCCTTCTAAACACACATCAGATCTCCTTATCATTAACCTTAACTCCAGAAGTATATCTAACATACTTCCCCACTTACACACACTCATTAGCCACTATTCCCCTGACATCCTGACAATAACAGAGACCTGGCTAAAACCCAGCACCCAGAGTGAAGAAATCCTCCCTCCAGGATATAACATCCTAAGACAAGATAGACTAGGTAACAAGGGAGGAGGTATTGCAATTCTCTATAAAAACACACTTACTTTGCAACCTCTACAAACTCCTCTACCTAAATTTAATAATGCTGAAACCCTGGGCACTGTTCTACTCCTAAATAAGAATAAAAGTGTCAACATTCTCTGTGCCTATATCCCTCCAGGCAACAACTTCCTGACAATTGAAGATATCTTGCAATGGATTAATAATTACCTCCCACAAGAGACCATTCTGTTAGGAGACCTGAACCTGGATTGGCTAGCCTGTAACTCCAAAAAACCCACTAACCATATCAATTTATATGGGTTTTCTCAACTCATAAATGAACCCACTAGAGTAGATAAAAAAATCCCAAACGAATTCTATACACTGGTAAACTACCCTGAGCATAATTATCAGACAGGCTGTCTACCACATGGGCTAAGTGATCACCTCCCCACATTCCTCCTTCAAAAACACTCTAACATACCCAAACCCATAGTTCTTAAACAAATCAGAGATGATCGTAATATAAACCCACATGATCTTAACAATACCCTAAAGAAATGTAACTGGAAACCATTACGCACCCTTGAACTAGTCCAAGCTGCTGACTATTTCAATAGTACTCTTACTAATATCCTTAACCTAATAGCCCCCATAAGAAAGATTAGAGCTAAAGTTAACTTTGCTCCATGGCCTAGTAGATCCACTAGAACTTTATTAAAGACTAGAGACAAAGCATGGAAAACCTGGAAAAAAGATACAACTACCTTATCCAGATAAACCTATCAACAACTCAGAAATCAGGCTAAAAAACGAACAATACTTGATAAGCAAAATTACTTCTTAAATATGCAAATCAAACACTCCAAAACCTCCGAGAAGTTCTGGCATGCAATTAACTCCCTATTAAAACCTGGTAAAACCACCACACCAGCTCCCACCTACACTAATGATAATAGTGATATAGCCTCCCAATTTAACCACCACTTTACTGGCTCAATCAAGGCACTATCCACTCAACTATCTAAAAATAGCTATTCACCCCCACCAAAATGAACTCCAGATACCTCACCTTCATTTATGCTCTCACCATTTCCAACCTCCTCAATCAAAAAATATCTCTTAAAACTAAAACCCACTTCTCTTGCAGCCGATGGAATACCAGCTTCCTTCCTAAAAATAGCCGCTGACTCCTTATCCTATCCAGTCTCTAATCCTTATAAACCGCACCATCCAGGAAGCCTTTATCCCACAGTTATGGAAAATCTCATATATTATTCCCCTTCATAAAGGTGGTAACTCTCATGATTTCTCTAACTATCGCCCCATTGCCATCTTGCCTTCCATATCTAAGATACTTGAGAAATGCATCCATTCCCAGGTCATGCATTTCATAAATACAAATAACCTTCTCTCCAGCACACAACATGGCTTCCGCCTACACCACAGTATAACTCCCGCTCTTCTCTCTTTCACTAACCTGGTTAATCAACATAGAAATAATAATAACTTTGTATCTGCCACATTCCTAGACCTCTCAAAGGCCTTTGACATGGTCTCTCACCCCCTACCAATAGATTATCTTACCTCCTTATCCTTTGCCCCCAACACTATTGCCTGGTTCAAAAACTATCTGTCCAACAGACAGCAAGCTGTCCAATGGCAAGGCACACTTTCACCTCTACTTCCCACAACCATAGGCTTACCCCAAGGCTCCATACTAGGTCCACTTCTTTTTTCTATTTTCACCAACAATCTGCATACCTTTACCAAAAATGCCTCACTCATGCAGTATGCAGATGATTACAACCTAATCTGCTCAGCCCCATCACTTACCACTCTTCAACAACTCACTCAGGAATCATTTACCTCAGTGGAAAGCTGGATCTCAGATATCTAACTTATCCTCAACCCCAATAAAACCAAACTACTCCTGTTTACCCCCAATAAATCCCGAACCCCTCCTTTCTCCTTCTCTATCATTTCCACAGATGGTACTTTAATCTCCCCTTCTCCAAATACCAAACTCCTAGGCATTGAAATAGATAACAACCTCCACTTTGACATCCATATCTTGCAAACTGTCAAAAAGGTTCACAAAAAATGAATACACTATATAGACACAAAAACTTTCTTTCAGATCAGGCACGAGTCACCCTAGCCCAATCCTACCTACTGTCCACATTAATGTATGCAGCACCAATATTGACCCACATCAAAAAAACTGACCTTGACAAACTTGAGTCTTAGTATAATAAAGTGGCCAAGTTTGATACCAGTTCCACCTACAGAACCCATCACTGCCTACCACTAAGGGAACTTCAGTGGCTGGAATTCTCACAACTACTAACTTTCCACCAACTAGTCATCACATATAATATTCTAAAATATCCTGATAAAATCCCAGCACTAAAGCAGCTACTAACACACTATACAGCAAACAGTCCTCTTCGTTCTGCCAGTAAATCACTTCTCTATATCTCCACAGCTAACGACACTGCAGGCAAAGCTCTTTTCTCACACTCTATAGCTAAAAGCTGGAATAACCTCCCCTTATCTGTGACTTCTGCTCTATATACCCCACAATTCAAAAACCTGCTTAAATCATATCTTAGAGGTTCATGGCTGTGTCCATGTATTACATAATACTACTACTACTGTACACTCTGTAAACACAGCATCCTTAATTGAAACCTGTCTTTGCCTGGTACTATCTTTGTAGTTAACTTATGTATGTATATGTTCATTTTTTTATTTTTTTTTTCTCATTGTAACTTTTTACTATTGAACAAATGTTGATAATGTTTTGTTGATAACAATGTTTTGTATTTCATGTAAAGTTGTCTTGCATGGTTTTATATTATGTAGAGCTTTTCTCCCCGGGCCTCTGCCGAAAATGGACCTCGTCCAGTCGGACCATCCCAGTTAACAAATGTAAAATAAGTAAATAAATAAATGTACCTACAGTGCTGGTTTTCAAAATAGCCCAATTGCACTATTATTCTCTAATTTCTAGCCTATTTTGCTTTATTGTTTGTGTATCAAGCCAGTGCAATGCTGGGCATTGTCTCTAGATAATAGGTAATAGCACAAATGGCAACATCACAGAAATCATAGCGTACAAAATAATCATAATCAAAAGGAACACATAAAAGGAAAGTAGTGTAATATTCCTGGAACTCAATTCATCCTCAAGCCTTGGGGAGTACCTTCATATGCTTTTTTTTTATTTATTTTTATTTTTTTTACAAAATTAGAGACCATACTGCTATATAGACTGTGTTTTTATACATCATGGAGACAAAAAGGTTAAAAGAAAAGTCTGGGCGCAGAGGTCCCACAATATACAAATATGCCTCTTGCTCCATCGATTAGTATGGACCAGATAAAAGACAATGCAAAACTATCAGAACATGGACAAATCCCCATCACAAGGCTAGGAATGCTGTATGTGGCTCCCCTGTGATAGGATACAGCAGTCCACAAAAAATAAAAAAATAGGCCAAGGAAGAGACATCAAAACAACATAGTGGCTTGTTGTTGATAAGAAAGACCTTATATATTGTTTCTATTCTGCAAAGAAAACTGAATTTCCATAAACAAAATAAACATCAAGAGCAGAAAAGCTGTTAGAGAAAAGCAAAATAATTGCACCTAGCTGACATAATTGTCAATACCTACTGATAAAAAATTAAGGTCTTTAAGAGAATAGATCAGATAAAAAACAATACACAGATAAAGAAACATTAGATTGTCTGCAAAAAGCTACAACTTACAAAATGCTGCAAGAAAAAGAACAAAAAATAGAGGCTAATGAAATGCATTAACATAGGAAGGAACAAAAAATTGATAAGGTACAATATTTATGCTGAAAATAAAGTTGTACTAATCAATATGGCCACTGCAGCTCAAAAGATGTTTGAAGATGTGAACAGACAAAGACATCCAGAAATTCATGTTTATGATTGCACAGCAAGGAGTATAACAGAAAACAGAAATCAAACAGAAACAATAATGCAACTATGTAGCAGTATTACAAGTTTATAGAAAAGGGAAGAGGTCATCAAAAACTCTAAGGTAGACAGAGGTGATAAGAGCAGTACACATCATCAAAACAGATAATAATTTATCCTACTCATCTTTCAATAATAAATTCAAAATATCAGCATTAACAGAAAAAATAAAGGAAAGGTTCAAGGTGAGCAATTTATTTATGAGCCAATTTTTTTTATATAGAACAGGGAAATAAAACACTAGCAATAGTAACACCAAAGTTTGAACAGTTTGAAAAAGCGTTTAGGAAGATCCTGTTAAACGTAACAGAAATGCTGAATGGATGGAAGAATTAAAGAAGCAGTTATACATTTTAATATCCAGTATATGAAATGGAATGAGTTCACAGTCAGATAATGAGATACCAATTTAGAAATGGAAACCCCATGTTCAGATACAATACCCAACTCTGGGCTAAAGCTATTAACATCTCTGAACAATAATTTAGCCTGGAGTGATCATTATTTATCTGTACATCATGAACAGATATCAATTTGATTAACAACAGAAAACATTCTAAGAACTATAGGCCACTAACTTGTGTTCTGACAATTTATAAATTATACAACAGAACTGATGTAGATAGACTTTATATGCACCCAGAAAAAAGTAGGCATGGGAGTAGAACAGAAAAGTAATTGAAGATAATCATGTCAAACAAAGGATCATCTACTACTAAACAAAGCCATAAAACAGAGCTGTAAAAAAGGACATAACCAAAGTATGGCATGGATAGGACACAAAAAATCAGCTGATACATTCTAGATTCATGAATTAGGGAAATGCTTACAAGATGTATAAAATACACCCTACACTGATAAAGTAAATTATAGCCACTATCAGACAGTGGCAAAACACTTTATACTTGAGTCATGATAGAGGACAAATTATCATCTCAGGGATAAAAATCTAAAGAGAAGAAAAGGGATTCCAGGGAGATTCTTTATCATCACTGCTGTTTTGCCTTGCCCTTAACTTACTGAGCTGTTTACTTAACAATCTAAGGTATAGTTATAGCTTAGCTTTTAGAAACCAAACTTCCATAATGTTGTTGTGTCTTTCGGCTTTTCCCAGTTAGGGGTCGCCACAGCGGAACTCCGGTCCACTAATGATTGGCAGTAGATTTTTATGTGCCGAGTTGCTGGCCCTGATGCACAACCTTCAACGAAGGTATGCCCATTCATGCATGTCTCCACACAGAAGACGCTCTAGCTGAGAATCGAACAGGACAATGTCTTATTGTGAGGCGACAACACTACTGCAGCACAACCACCACAGTAAATCAAACTTCCACAATGACATTTACATTTTGGGGATGATTTAAAACTGTACAACTCATCTGACAGTCACATGAAAGTGCAACTATATGTGTTTAAAACTTTCTCAGATGATACAGAATGACATTTGGTTGTGATAGATGTGCAAAAATAATATTTATAGCAGGAAAACTGAAGCGCCAAGGAAATAACAACTTGGGATAGGAATTCTATAAACAAGAATTTTAACATGAGGTTGAAATTATGGTGTTAGAATCCCTAAATATTTATGGAAATTAAAAAGAGGTAGGTCCCTATATCAAAAATAAATAAATAAATGCATAAAAAATTAAAAAAAATACCTGTGCCCACTGATTTTGCAATTTGAACAATAGTCTTGCTCTTCCTTCTTGTCACTGAACTTAGTGATTAGAAAGACTACAGTGTTGGTGTTATTAGAAAGAGTACAGTGACCCTTTGCCCTAAATCAGGGGATACCACCTGAATATCATAGTACTTCTCCATATGTCCTATTCTATGACATTTTATTGTATTTTATCCCATTTCCTTCATTTCATAATACAGATAATTTAACTCTGTTCTGTCTTCCTGCCCTATTTCCATCTGCTTGCCTTTGAATGGTAATTGCTGTGTTAAGTTAAATTCCACAGGAAATAATTATTAGTCCCATGAGTCTACTTACGTTAACGAACAGCAGATATTTTATCATCTTCAACTATTCCTGAAAATTGTTTGAAAGCAGTAACAGTGTGAAAGTAGCTGACTCCAAGTCAAACTGCTGACCAGTCACAAGTGGACTCCCACAGAGTTTGGTCCTGGGTCCTCTCTTGTTTGATATCTACTTCTCTGAAGTCCAGGCTAACACGAAGGGAAAGGCCTTACTGAGACCAATAACTGGTGTCATAATCATGGGCTTAAGCTCAATGTGAAAAATGTGTCGTCAACCCCTTTGGGAAAAACCCAGTTCCTGTGAATTACCACATTGATGGTAGTCCACTGAACACAAAAGGTGTTATAAGAGATCTGGGAACATAGGTTAATAGCAACCTCTCTTTTGACAACCACATTGCCACTGTGTTCAGCAAGTCCTTCTATGTGGCACATCTCATTACTAAGGGTTTTGCATCCAGGACGAAAGAGGTCATTGTCTCCCTCTACTCTTCCCTCATTAGGCCAATCATCGGGTGCAATGCATTTTTTGGCATGTATCTCACTAGACACCTGCAACAACTGGAGAGGTCGCAAAAGTACCTTACAAAGAGGATCTTAGGCCTTAAACACTTATCCTATATGGACAGACTCAAACAACTCCAACTATTCTCTGTCTCATATCGCCTACTTAGAGGCAATCTCCACTTGACTTACAAAGCCATGTCTGACCCAGCTCTGTTAGAAATGCTACATCTAAAGAAATCCCAGTCCCTCCACACCACATGCTCCAGAGAGCTCTACATTACCACAATCAACAGAACATGCTGGAGGGACAGGTTCATAACCAAGAGACTGCCCATGCTATGGAACAGACTTCCCATACATGTCAAACAGAGCACCTCAATGGCCCTCTCCAAGAGAAATCTTGATGAGTGGATGGGAAATAGAAAATTAACCCTGGGGATCACTCCACTGGCTCTACTCGACAGAGTTACTGGGAACTAAGGTCGAGTGGCATGATGCTAGGGTAGTCCTATGGGCTAGGATTGTAAAGGCTCCAGGGCCGTTAGCCTAGTACACACCTATGAACCTATAAATCTATAATACAATTGGAATTTCTCCATTCTACTTGATCTAATGTTATTCTTTGAACTTAGAAACATAATGAGTTTATTTAGACCCTTCACTTTTTTAAATATTTGTCTTTGTAACTCTACAAATGACTAGTGCTCATTTTGTTTGATTTTATGTTCTGTTGTTTGCCTTATACTCTTTGCATGGTGTCATAAAAGCAATAACTGACATACATGAAAAAAATCTCAATATTCATGCTATTTGCCTTCTTTACTTCATTGTTCTAGCAGCATAGTATTTAAAAATGTAACATTTCAAATCTGGCTTTAAGTGTTGTGGAATTTTAAGCATGTCTTTCAAAAAAATAATTTTCTTTCTGAGTGTTTCATAATTTAACTGTCTGCCTAAGACTGAATCTGTAATACCCATCAATACGGTGGACTGCACTCCAAATAACCTATCATACTGAGAAACCTGAAGTATTCATAGGTTCATAGGTTCATAGGTTCATAGGTAGGTACTATGCTATCGGCCCTGGGGCCTATACAAGCCCAGCTAAAAAGATACCCTGGCTTTTGCCATCCAAGAAAATTATTTTCCTGTGCCACTGTCGAGCAGAACCACAGAGGTGATCCCCGGGGTGAATTTCCTATTTCCCATCCAATCATCAAGATTTTTCTTGAAGAGTGCTAATGAGGAACTTTGTTTGATATAGATGGGTAGTTTATTCCAGAGTATGGGAAGTCTCTGGGACAGGAATCTATCCCTCCAGCATGTTCTGTTTATTGTGGTGACAAGGTTTAGGTCCCTAGAGCATGTAGCTTGGAGGGATTGGGATTTCTTTAAGTGGAGCATGCCCAACAGCTCTGGGTTGACATAGCTTTGTATGTTAGGCAGAGATTACCCCTGAGTAGACGATATGCGACGGAGTAAAGCTGGAGTTTTTTTAGATGGTCTGCATAGGGCATCTGTTTGAAGCCAGTAATCCTTTGTGAGGTATTTCTGCGGCCTTTCCAGTTGTTGTAGATGTCTTGTGAGGTACATACCAAAAGGGGCATTGTACTCTATAATGGGTCTAATGAGTGATGAGTAGAGGGGAACAATGACCTCTTTTTATCTGGATAAGAAACCTTTTGTGATGAGGTGTGCCACGTAGAAGGATTTCCTGACTACTGTGGCGATGTGATTATCAAAGGAGAGACTACTGTCCACCTGTGTCCCAAGGTCTCTTATCACACTTTTGGTATTAAGTATACTGCCACCTATGTTGTAGTTCATGGGTACAGAATTTTTACCAAAGGGGATGACAATGCACTTTTTGGCATTGAGCTTGAGGCCCTGGCTTTGACACCAGGCATCTGTCTCAGTGAGGCCCTTTTGTAGGATGTCCACATCGTTAGGAGTTTCGATTATGGCTCCTAGCTTGCAGTCATCTGCGAACTTCGTTAGCCAAAGACCTTCTGTGTTAGCCTGTACTTCAGAAAAGTAAATACCAAACAGGAGAGGACCCAGGACTGAACCCTGTGGTACTCCACTTGTCACTGGTCTGAAGTTGGATTTGGAGTCTGCTACTTTCACAGTGTAGGTTCTGTCAATGAACCAGTTGGCAACCTATCTTGTGACATAGGGATTTATACCTAGTTTAGTGAGTTTATCTATAATTCCAGAGTGGGGGGTGGTGTCGAAAGCCTTGGCAAGATCTAGATAGGCTGTGTGAACCACCTTACCCTTGTCTATGGCTTTGGTGACTGCTTCAAAGAAGTCTATCAGATTTAGGAGACATGATCTGCCTTTTACAAACCCGAACTGGATGGGGTCCAGAGTTTGGAGATTACCAATGTCTTTGTTAATAAGTTCCATGATGATACGTTCCATGGCCTTGCAGACCAGGCTTGTCAGGCTAATGGGGCGGTAGTTCCCGGGGTCCGTGGTGGCTCCCCCTTGTGGAGTGGGATAACCATTGCTGTGCGCCATACAGCAGGCACAAAGCCTGAGGTGAGGCTATGACTGAACATGGTACTTAGATGGGGTCCCAGTTCGTTCTGTAGTTCGTGTAGAATGCAGCTTGGGATGTTGTCAGGTCCCATGGATGCTGTGTTCTTGTCTTTGGAGAGTGTGGTTTTTACCTGTGCAGCCGTGATTACAGGAACTTTGCATTCTTCCAGTATAGAGATGGGCTCTTTAGGGGGTGAGAGGGGGGTAAAGTTAGCACTGAACCTATCTGCCAGGATGTTGGCAATATCAGTTGGGTCTGTATATTTAGTGCCATTGTGCTGTAACTCAGAGCAGATCTGAGTGTTGCCATTGAGATTCTTGACATAGCTATAGAATGTTTTGTGGTTGTCTTTAGAATCAGTGGCGATTTTGTTTTCATAGCTAGCTTTGGAGGATTTTATGAGGGATTGCAGCTTCTTACTGAGGCTAACCAGGGAGCTCCTCCACTCGTGGGATTTTACTCTCTTTTGCAACAGTTTCTTCCTTCTGTTGTATAGTTTGTTTATGGCAGGGGACCACCAGATTGGCTTCCTTTTTTTGGAGGATAGCATCTTGTTTCTATTTGGGATAGCACGATCCATACACTCATGCAAGTGCTTATAAAGTGCAATTGTGTAGGATTCAGTAGTCGTAACTGTATTGTCCATCTGCATGGGTGTCATGAAGTTCACCACTTCTGTCTTAAGAAGCATGAAGTTGGCTTTGGAGAAATTTTTTACCATGGTTTCCTTAATGGGGTGTGGGGGAAGGATGTGGATATCTAGAGTAATTAGCTTATGGTTGGATCGGACCAATGAGGCGCTGACTTCAGGTGTGGAACATCGGTCACTCATGTTGGTAATGACTAGATCTAGGATATTGTTGCCCCTGGTGGGGGTGTGGATAAGTTGATCCAGGGCATTGGAGTTTATGAATTCCAGAAAGCATTGAGCGAAGGAGTTGGTACATGAGTAGTTTTCCCAGTTAATGGTGGGGTAGTTGAAATCACCCATTATTAGGGTGTTTGGTTGAACCCTAATATTTTCCAGTACATCAAGAAAAGAGGAGTGGGAATCCTGGGGCATGTTGGGTGATCTGTAGCAAGCTACAATTTGGATTGCAGTTTTGCCCAGAGTTAGTTGCACTTGGATAACCTCGGCTGCATTATGCTGAGCAATTAGCCTGGAGGTGTGGATATCCTTAATGAATATGGATACACCTCCACCTTTGGTGTTCTGGTCCAGGTTACATGGCTGAAAAGTGTGGTATGAGTTATAGCCTGGTAGTGCAGAGGTGCTCTCTGGAGCCTTGAACCAGGTCTCAGTCACTGCACAGATATCGATGTTTTCCATTTTAAGGAGTGCCTCGAGTGAGTGCATTTTGAGATTTAGACTTCTAGCATTGAGTAGCATCACCCTCAGTTTTTGCTTGCCTGTTCCTGTTACAGTGGTGAATTTGTCATTTGAACCTTGTCTAAAAAAGGCACTATAGAGGCGGCAAGAACCTTAGTCAGTATCTGGAATCCCAGGGTGACAGGTGCAGGCCACCTCTGGCAAAGCATCGTGGTCTGTCGACCATGTCATCCCAGGCAGACAGATACTGGATCCCTTTAGAATGGCACCAGAAGTTTAGCCAATTGTTGAAGTCAATCATTTTGTCCTTGTACTGCAGCATCATTCTGGGTGATGGCAGAATGCTACTCGGGGCTAGGGTCATACCTGCCTGGGCTAGAAGATCGGAGAGCTCTTCCATGTCTCTTTTCATGTAGTCCAGGGAGGTACGTCTCAGGTCGTTCACACTAACATGGACAATGACAGAGTCATATTTGTACTTGTTGTGGAGTGACCAGAGTGCATGGGTTATGCGGCGGATCCTGACACCTGAAAGGCAGCTGAGAGTAACCTTCTCCTTGTTTAGCCTGGTGAGTGGGACATCAGTGTGCCTGACTATAGAGTCAGCTATGACTTGTGTGTTGGGTATGTTGTTTTGCCTTATTGGCTGTGGTTGAGTGGCACACTGAGTCTGCAGACTATCTGTCATTCGGGTTGTGTTGGGGCGGTGGAGGTTGTCTGCATTTCAGCTTTGGAGGTCTCTGTTGCTTGAGCAGATTATTATTGAGAGCCTCCACAAATGTTTTTGTGTTTCTATGTGTGGATTTTGGTGGTGTAAATTTAGTGAGACTATGTGATGAGTGTGGTGTGGTGAAAGTGTTTACCTTCTCCTCTTGACTGTCAAGTTCAGTCTTGATTGGAGAGAGCTTTACCTCCAGTTTGGCTAGATAAGTGCATCTCTCACAGGTTGTAGTGTTGGGTGGTAGGAGGAGAGGGTTGTGTGTGTACATGAGGCAATTTCTACATTGCCCCAAGATGCCCAGATTCATCAGATAGACAGGAGAGAACACTGGGAGCTGACCCTTGGACATGCCTGAATAAAAAAATTATTTTCCTCTAAATAAGTGAGGAAAGTAAGTACAAGAACTGTTTTTCTCTAAGCAAGTGAGGAAAGTAAGTACCCAAACTGTTTTCCTCTAGGTAATGAGGAAGGATGAGTGCAGTAGTAATTAGTAGGTTATTTAGTGCTTACAAGTTCTGAACAAGTGCTGATCAAGAATAAGCAAATTCAAGTGCTAAAAGTAAAAATCTGTATCTGGACTAAACTAGTTACAGGAAAGGGGGGAAACAAGTGCAAATGTGGGCTTTTAAATCAGAAATTTGAGAGAGATGGAAAAACTGCCCAAACAGCCAGTAACTACAATTTCTGGGCCAGAACCACTCCTTATGTGGTAGATAGGTTACCTAGTGCTTACCACTCCCACTGATAAGCTAGAAGGCTTCCCTCCAACACATATATATATATATATATATATATATATATATATATATATATATATATATATATATATATATATATATATACCAACACCAGCAGAGATCTGAAAAACTATACAGTGAAGCAAAAATAACAGTGCACAACTCTGAAGTCAGCCAGCAATGATATAAAATTAGTCAAACAACAATTACCAGTACACAACTCTGAAGTGATAGAAAAATATACTCAGCTCTGTATATCTCCAGATAGTTTGAAGAGCACTCTGTCAGGACACATGAAGGTTCCAGCAATGATATGCCAATAAATTTCATTTGTACTTCATTTTCTCATCCAATGAAGAATGCGTCTTATAAACATCTTCCTCCCCTGTATCAGCTACCTTTCAAGGAATCTAAAACAGATAATACAAATACCTCCAATTTTATAGTACATTTTCTGTCCTCTGTTCTTATTTCCATAAAAACGAGTTAAAAATGTCTACTTCAGTTTTTCAGAATGAGGAACACACTTCTCCTGTTTTTGTGGGCCAGATCACTGTATTGCATAAGGGGCAGATGTTGGAAGTATTTAAGGAGCAGATCCCTCTGCTGCTGCTGGAATAGATCCATTAAAGTTTCAAGGTAAAGCACATCTTTTTCTAGCTTTCTCCTTTTCTTTAATTATTGAAAACACTCTGCTTTAGCTTCATTGTCAGTTTTTTCTCAAAAGTTTTCTAAAAAAGAGATTACTTGCCTTACTTAAATTTACTTATGCTGCTACAGCTTTCATATTGTTACTCACAGACACTGCTTTTATCCTGAGGGAATATAATTCTTATCTTAGGTAATGTCTTACATCTGCACTGATGCATCTTGGGGCCTTTGCAATTTCTGATTCTCTGTTTGACTCTTTAATGACAGAAGCAATCCAAGTACAGTCTGCTTAGGACTTCACACAAATGACTCTATTTACAACACAGAGAGATGTGTTCTGTGGTAAAATTAAATTATTCATATTTATTGTTACCATAATTTATTTGTAGTTGAGACACTGACAGAACAGCAGTTGGTGAATGGTCAGGCAAAGATAAGCAGAAATCAGTATGTACAATGGTGTGCAGAAAGGACTCTTACATGCAGAACCTGACATTATTGTTGAATATAAGCTTTACCTATGCTATGTGGACATATCAGAGAGAAAACAACATGCATGCAGGCTCATTTAACCAACCCATGCAGCATGGATCTATTGAAATGTACAATATTAGCCTTTCCATTGGTGAGTGCGTATAACAGTCAAACTGCCTTGACTGATTTATTAAGTACAATTGCATTAAAATCAATGTGCTATAATAATGTTTTTCTTTTTCATGCATATAATACTTGGTTACCATTGGCTGCGTGTGGCATATATTAAATTCATTGTGTAGTGCCAGTTAAATATAGATGCACTGACACACAGGCACCTTTAACAAATGGCACAAGCAGACACTGGCTATGCATGATAATCTTTCATTATACTGTGTGATGCAAGGCTGTCTATGAGCAGTTGTACCCAGCACACACATTTCAATTGCCATAACGCAGCTCTTCCTTAGGCCAGTAATAACAGGCTTTGTATGAAAATGTTGTGTACCATAGACTTATTTTGTACATAACTATTACATTGCACATAATAGTGTGATCACAGGCAATGAAAATATCTAAATGAACAGTATACTTTATTTAAATATATCACAATCCTATCAACAATGGTAGTGTTCAAAGATGCACCCAGTACTGCCCTGAGCTATAATGAAACAGGCAGGTATGTCAGGACAGCAGCAAGGCTGTGTCACATGCCAGAGCACCCACTGATTTGCACCATTATATACAATGTACTTGGGTGGTATGCATCAGATACATTGTATCAGGCTTATCAGCACCACCTGCATTGGACCCATTGGTGAATCAGTGACACTGGTAGTGCTACTCCAAAGGGTCAACACTAGTGTTACCTTGCTGTAATTAATTCTGATTTGGACAGGACTGCTAGCATGCTGCATAATATGGAGAGAACGGAAATGACATTATTATATGATAGTCATGGAAAGACTGCAATGGTGGTGCTGCAGTAGCGTTGTCGCCTCACAGTAAGATGCTGTCTGGTTCGATTCTCAGCTAGAGCATCTTCTGTGTGGAGACATGCGTGAATGGGCATGCCTTCGTTGAAGGTTGTGCATCAGGGCTGGCAACTCGGCATGTAAAAATCCACTGCCAATCATTAGCAGACCGGAGTTCCACTGTGGCAACCCCTAACCGGGAAAAGCCGAAAGACACAAACAATATGATAGTCATGGGGATGTGACACAAGGTGTGCAAGGCTATCAGACATCTCAGGATGACACGTACCATGGCCATGTGAAACACACGTAGCTAACAGTAGGCCAAATGTCTATGCTTTTGTGCGGAAATTGCAGGGTTCATTATATGCAAATGCATGAAGCAAGCTCAGTGAAAAGCTGCTTCTGTGTTTCAAGATGGCTTCAGGGATGTCGATACCAATCATGTGCCTGCATCGGCAACCGCTGCTGTGTCTACATCCTGCAGAACTTTCAAGTTATAAGGAGGAGCACATTAATATAAAATCATAGTTCTCAAACCCATAGAATAAAATACCACAAATGCAGAATGAAGGGGGCACTCTGCAGTGCCCAAATTGCCTTATTTAAATATGGTGACACCATGACTAGGCAACTGTGGGGACAGGACAAACATGGTACAGGAAAAAATAAATGTGTGCTCTCTGCATGTAGCACTTTTCTGCTACAAACTGCAAAGCAAATTGCATCTACAGTTTAAAATATTAATGATTTTCAAAAAAAAAAAAAATGAATACAAAAACAGTAATTCCTAATACTATACATATCTCTGTCGATAAATAAATAAATAAATAAATAAACATCTGCAGAACAGCATTTGCACAAAACACATTTTGAGGTTCTAGTTTTGATGACCTTGCTTCCAACTCAGCTGGACATAAGAAGACCAATACTCCCTGTGAACAGGTTGCTATACATACATGACCACATGGCTAACACATCTTCACCAGATGTCCATGGCTATGAAAGTGGCCAGAACACTGACTCATAATACATACCTGTTGTTCATGTATATATTAAGTAATATCTGAATGCTGATATTCAGTCTACATGCCCTCACTGTATCTGACTGGGTTTTTCCATGTACTCTGGTTTCCTTTGACCCACCCCAAAGATGTGATGAACATGAACTGGTGTTCTTGCAGTTTGCGTGTAAACTCAGTTTGCGTCTGTGCAGACGTGTTTCTACACCATGTGTCACATCTATCTTGTCAGGGACAGTGTCAGCATGTGCAAAAAATAATTTTTTTGGGGGGGTGGTCTACCCTAGCTGATGTCATGAACAATGATATAAGTGACATCTTTGGTTCTGCTTAATTAAGGCACACAAAAATAACACTAGTCTGGTGTGCTGGAACAGGATATGTGATACTTCAGGCTGTTATAAGTCATTACTGGAACAAAGGTTGGAAAAATGTCTGAAATTCAACTCAGAGCATTTATAACCAGATGGCTTCTATAGCAGACTTAATCTGATTATTTACTCCACGAGTATTAAAGTAGACTTTTGGCCAGGTATGGTCTGTTGACAGGATGCAGGAAAAAATTTAACTTTAGGGCTGAATTCTTTTTTTAGCTATGGTTTTTGTGCAAGCTATCATACTAGACCTAAAGGTTGGAAAAAAGCTGTAAAATTCATGTCAGAGATTTAATAATCTGATGGCGTCTTGGGGCCTAGTGGCCTAGTGGCCCCAGGCCCTCAGCTTAATTTGATTATTTATTCCACAGTTATTATACAACACTCATTGCCAATGAATGTGTCAAAAGGATACCGACAAATGCAAAGTTGAAGAGTAAGACTTGGATTGTTTTCTTAGTTATGATTTTTTTTTTCTTCAGGCCTTCAGTGGATCAATAGCTTGGAAAAAATTCTAAAATGAACCTCAGAACAACTGGAATCCTCCATGACTTCTTCAGACCTTGCAACCATCAGTCCCCTAAGTTTAATTTACTTGTTTATTTCCCCTGGTCTGGCAGTTGATGCCATGGGCTATGGCCGTGCACTGTTGACCAGCTGCTTCCTGTGGTGGACCTAGAAATCAAGTAAATCCACAAAAGAACACCACAGCCGTTGAAAAAGGCAATGGATACATTACTTAAATACCATTGAATAAGTGTTTTTGCCCTGTTACCTACAGGACTTTATCAAATAAAAATACAAGTTAAAAAATCAGGTATTTAAATAGCCCTCCAAAATTCACATGTTCACCTGACTTTGGTGATTTAAAGTGATATACTCTTAATATAGAATTTAATCTAAAAAGATAAAAAACTAGTAAACCCATTAGTTAAAATCATAAATATTCTCAGAAGTCATAAAAATATACAACAAAATGCATGAATATCAACAACTGTGTGTATAAATATATACAATCCTACTCATTACTATTTACTAAATACAGTTAAAATGTATAATATTCTAATATATATATATATATATATATATATATATATATATAGTGTATGAAGAGTTGTATAAAAGGTTGGACACTAAGGAGGGAGAAAAGTACCTGTACCGATTGGCTAGACAGAGGGACCGAGCTAGTAAAGATGTGCAGCAGGTAAAGGTGATAAAGGATAATGAGGGAAACATACTCACAAGCGAGGAGAGTGTGTTGAGTAGATGGAAAGAGTACTTTGAGGGGCTGATGAATGAAGAGAATGAGAGGGAGAGAAGGTTGGATGATGTGGGGATAGTAAATCATGAAGTACAATGGATTAGCAAGGAGGAAGTAAGGATAGCTATGAAGAGAATGAAGAATGGAAAGGCTGTTTGTCCAGATGACATACCTGTGGAAGCATAGAGGTGTTTAGGTGAAATGGCAGTGGAGTTTTTAACCAGATTGTTTAATGAAATCTTGGAAAGTGAGAGGATGCCTGAGGAATGGAGAAAAAGTGTTTTGGTACCGATTTTTAAGAATAAGGGTGATGTGCAGAGCTGTAGTAACTACAGAGGGATAAAGTTGATCAGTCACAGCATGAAGTTATGGGAAAGAGTAGTGGAAGCAAGGTTAAGAAGGGACGTGATGATTAGTGATCAGCAGTATGGTTTCATGCCAGGAAAGAGCACTACAGATGCGATGTTTGCTCTGAGAGTGTTGATGGAGAAGTACAGAGAAGGTCAGAAGGAGTTGCATTGTGTCTTTGTGGATTTAGAGAAAGCATATGATAGGGTGCCTAGAGAGGAGTTGTGGTATTGTATGAGGAAGTCGGGTGTGTCAGAGAAGTATGTAAGAGTGGTACAGGATATGTACGAGGGTAGTGTGACAGCGGTGAGGTCTGCGGTGGGAGTGATGGATGTGTTTAAGGTGGAGGTGGGATTACATCAAGGATCAGCTCTGAGCCCTTTCTTATTTGCAATGGTGATGGACAGGTTGACAGATGAGATCAGACAGGAGTCCCCGTGAACTATCATGTTTGCAGATGACATTGTGATCTGTAGTGAGTGTATTGAACAGGTGGAGGAGACCCTGGAGAGGTGGAGATATGCTTTAGAGAGAAGAGGAATGAAGGTCAGCAGGACTAAGACAGAATATATGTATGTGAATGAGAGGGAGGATAGAGGAATGGTGAGGATGCAGGGAGTAGAGGTGGTGAAGGTGAATGATTTTAAGTACTTGGGATCAACAGTTCAGAGTAATGGTGAGTGTTGAAGAGAGGTGAAGAAGAGAGTACAGGCAGGATGCAGTGGGTGGAGAAGAGTGTCAGGAGTGATTTGTGACAGACAAGTACCAGTAAGAGTGAAAGGGAAGGTCTACAAGAGGGTAGTGAGACTGGCTATGTTATATGGGTTAGAGACAGTGGCACTGACAAAAAGCCAGGAGTCAGAGCTGGATGTGGCAGAGTTAAAGATGTTAAGCTTTGCACTGGGTGTGATGAGGGTAGACAGGATTAGGAATAAGTATATTAGTGGATCAGCCCAGGTTGGAAGGTTTGGAGACAAAGCCAGAGAGGCAAGATTACGTTGGTTTGGACATGTGCTGAGGAGGGATGCAGAGTATATTGGGAAAAAGATGCTAATGATGACGCTGCCAGGTAACAGGAAAAGAGGGAGGCCTAAGATAAGGTTTATGGATGTGGTGAGAGAGGACATGCAGGTGGTTGGTGTGACAGAGCAAGATGCAGAGGACAGGAAGAAATGGAAACAGTTGATCTGCTGTGGCGACCCCTGATGAGAGCAGCTGAAAGAAGAAGAAGAAGAAGATTATATATATAAAGCCAGATAGAAGCCAATAAGATCCACAACCGATTTATTGATTGAGCGCTTTCGTCTCACAATAGAAACTTCATCAGAATACCATTGTAACAAAAACTCACCTTTTATACATTGTCTTAATCACATAAAATGACATCGCTTCCTTTATACAAAAAGTGAACTCATACATAAATACAAATAACTACTTAAAAATGTTACATGACATCATCCTATATAAAACACTTACATGTAAAATTCTGCTTTAAGTTTTAAAATAGAACTAATAGAAATTGTACTGTTATGTCCTGGTGCCTCAGAGGCATTAGTTCTCATTTGCCATCTGAGCTCCTTCAGTTCTAGATATTCATTCAGGGCACCCCCTCATCCAAAGTGACTTGCTCAATGATAGTGAACTTAAAACTGTGTCCTGGGTGCAAGCCAATATGTGCAGCTAGGGCAGTTTTTTGTTTCATTCCTACCAATGTCATAATAATGTTGGTAGATTCTAGTTCTCAGTGCATTGGTGGTTTTTCCTATGTAAAAACATGGACACAGGCAGCACTTAGCTAGATATATGACTCCCTTACTACTGCAAGTGAACTTGTTTTGTATTATGTCTCCACCATAATTGGGTATATGTACCTCCTTGCCTTCCAGGATATATTTGCATTGCATACAAAATCCACATTTTACCTTACCCCCCATCCTGGCATCCATCTTTCTATAGGTTTCCATAATATTTTTTATGCTGGTATCTTTTTTATAAACAATTTTTTGGGAATGTTCCTACCAAATCAAGGTGTTTTGGGTTTGCACTGAATATGTGCCAATTGTGTGTTAAAATCCTTTTAATATTGTAGAACTAGTTGTTAAATCTAAATATACCTGATTTGTTGATGTGTTTCCCTTCATTATGTACAACCACTTTTTCACTCCTCTGTGCTTTTCCTAATAGAGAAATAAAATGTCCATTCTCTCTCTTTGTTGTAACTTCCTTCAATATCCCATCCACAAATGATTCTGGTTATCCGCTCTTTGTCAGTATGTTTTTTAATATATTCAACTGATATACAAATTCATCATGTTCTGATACCATTCTTGCTATCCTATCCCCTTGCCCTTTTACTAGGGATTTTTTTCTGTGACAGTGGATGGCAACTATTGAAGTGCAGGAGGGTGTTGGAATATGTGGGTTTTCTGAAAATGCTGTTGTGTCTTTCAGCTTTTCTCGGTTAGGGGTCACCACAGCGGAACTCCGGTCCACTAATGATTGGCAGTTGAGAAAATATTGGACGTAAATTGTTTGATGTTCCTATTTTTTTGTAGTGTGATGTCCAACTAATGGGTGGTATCCCATGTAATCATACTCATAAATTCCAGAAATTCAGTACTCTGTTCTATAAATTCCAGGAGACAAAAAATGGATTATTTTAAAATATTTAACAGAATTGATTGCACTGTGAATGATATTGAAGACCATAAGAACCATAAACTGGCAAGAGATGAAAGGGAGTATAGGGAAGGAAAAGCATACCCTTTACCTCCTTTAGGACAGATAAGAAATGGAAGAGATGTTATAAGTACTAGCCAGGAGGTATTTGAATCCCAGGAAGTAGAAATTCAAGATGGTACTTATACACCAAACCTTTTAGAATACCCCCCCCCCCGAGAAGGTCCAATCGACTGAGGAACCAGGGGAGGGGGGAGAGGGGTATTACCCATACAACCAGAACCAATACAACAACAACAAGAGGGCTTGGGGGGGGGGGTTGAGAACGAATTACACACAGAACAGGAACAGACAGGTGAAGTGATATCTTATAAAATTATTTGTAACAGAAACTATGACTTTAAAATTTACAATTACATCAATGTAGATATAATTGAGCAATTAGCAGATGCGTTTGAAAAAGGCCTGTCCTTTGTGCCTAACAAAAATGCCACTTTAGATGAAGCTCTTATTGATTTAAAGCTTTATATTAGGAAGCTTAATTTGGATTTTTATTTTAAAGGCACAAAAGTGACAAGAGAAGGAAGGAATATATGTAAGAAAACAAGTGTATTTAACCCACCATTACACCCCACTGTTCAAATATTTGAAAGAAATGTGTGAGAATGATATTAGGAACATGATGAATGTTAAGAGAAATAGTAGTGAGGAGATATATAACATCACAAAGGAAGAAATGAACATGTTAAAAGACATGTGTGGTAACGCTGACATCAGGGCAATGAAGCCTGATAAGGGAGGGGGCCTAGTCATCATGAACCAAAACAGCTATGTAAATAAGATGACAACCATACTATACACTGATACTTATGATGAAATAAGTGTTAATGAAAAAACATCTCTTACAGGAAAGTTGATTTGTCAGCAGCATTACTCACCCAAGGGGTAACGGTCAGCATGAAGTACATTAAAAAAAAACTATAAAGGTGGGAGAGGAACAAAATGAAGACCTGACTGAACAGAGTGGGACTTCCTGTCTACTGTGATTAAATAGAGCTCTTACCTGTCTTGTGCTATGAGCAATGGACAGTTTCTTTACTTGCCAAACTCTTTCTCTAGAATAGCTCTCAACTGTACTGATTTCATAGAATAACCTTAATTTTGCCTCATGTTTTAGGTCTGTTTCTTGTAAAATGTGTGGTTATCTGATAACTCTTTGAGGACTCCAGTCATTAAATAATGACAGACATTGAGTTTCAGCATTCATATCCTTCAGAAAATGCATGCTAATGTAAAATCTGTTGTGCTATATACTGATGTGACTGTTCTTTCAATCCTTTTGGCAATCAACCATATGAGGGGATTGGCAGAGTGGCTGTTTGATGGGGGTAGTCTTTGGATGAAAGCAAGGGACATAATTCTTGCAAAAAATAACGATAGAGTAGTTTTTGGAGTTTGTGTGTGTTTAACAGTAACAGATTGAAATATATTACTATGGTTCATTGTTTGTTTCATGTTCTTTACAATCAAACATCAGAGGTGTGCACAGGAGATTTATGCCTTTGGGGTAAGGTGTAAGACATTAAGCTGCACATGTAAGTAGAGGGTTATTACATTACTACTGTTAAATGAAAAATATATGGCTTGTTGGAGAGTCAATGTGTGAAATATGTTGACATAGCAGTTACGTTTTTCATTTTCTTAATGAAACAGTTAAAGTATAAAGTTATACAGAAGGTGGATGGCATATTTTGCAGGCAAGGGATGGGATGTATGACAGCAAAAAGCAGTTACAGGATCACTTCTGAATTATTACTTATGGGGCAGTATCTTTCGAATAGCAATGTAGCCATTTTATTTATGTGATTCTTTTAAAGTCAAATGTAGTATACCCACTCACAAGGGGCACAGTCCACTGGATTCAGACATATTGATAACACCTCTTTCATATATGATGGCAAATAACAACTTCACTAAACTTTAGCAAATTTTCAAATACTTCTGGTATAAGAAGTAGATTTAAAGCAGGTTTTATTGCACATTAACAAAAACTCTAAATGAACTAATGCCGAGGCATATGCCTTCAAGGTTCTAACAGAGTATTAAAGTTATTACATCATTTATATAATACGATCTATTGAATTTAAATTTAATTAATTGATTAGTTAATGCAATCAATTAATTATATGCAAAACCCTGAAGTTCTTAAAGAAATAAATGCACAAAACTTTAAAATACACACAGTTGCCTAACTAAAAAGTAAAAAGTAAAATAAAAATGACATATAAAACTTATAATATTCTCACTTCCAAGATACATCTTAAACAATATGTAAAATATTAAATATTAAATATTTACAGTGTTAAATATAAAATAAATAATTTCATAAGTTGCTCACTATTAAGCCCCCAGGTTGTATTGCATCATAAGCAAAAATAAACCATGCTTCCTTATGCAACAATATATCAGAAGGATTCAGATATAATTTTAAACTTTCCAATACATACATAATGAAGAATTGTAATAAATCAAAATTAATGTTATGTTATTCCAAAAAAATGCAATGCCACAGGATTAGTGGGTGATTTGTTCTTAATATTTCTAATATGTTCCTGTATTCTCACCCTCTCTTGTCATATTCTCTTGCCTATATAGAATTTATTACAAGGACACACTAATCCATAAATTGACATCTTTGGATAGCAATTATATAACCTTGGGGTCACAAATAACCTAACATTAATCATATATATGTCATCTTTCCCCCATAGATTTACAGGTAGTATGCCCTTTACATTTTTATTCTGTTATCTCACTTCTCATCAACGGATGCAATACCTGACTCTGAATACTCAGTGAATTCCTATATGAAATATTCATTTAACATTTTTAAATACTTCATCAGGTGTTATTATATACCTGTGTTATTTTTAGAATAAGTGATATCCCTTCAACAAAGGGGGCATACGTAGTCACAAAATATATATCTTCTTGTCATACTAATTTTCTTTTTTCTGTAACAATTGTTCTACCATAAGATCCCCCCACCAGGCATTCTTGTCTTACATTCTTCAACCTTTTTCCAATTAGGAATCAAAAGATCATATTTATAACTTCTAGTCAATAATATCTCTGGCTGCTTCCTGAAATTTATTATCCTCTTAACATAATGATGTAGCTCTATAGAATTCACCATAAGGCAAAGACTTTATAAGATGCTCTGAGTGTGCACTAGAAGCAGATAAAAAGATACTGACCAACGTTTCTTTTCTATACAAAGTTTAATACATCTCTCCATTTTGATGTATACTAATAACATCCAAATAGTGAATCTCTCTCTTTTGAATGTTATATTTAGAAGATAACCCAAAATAATTATTGTGAATAACTTGCATAAACTTAATAAATTGTTCCTGAGTGCCATTAGTTATAAACAACAAATAATTTCTATATAGTTTATAAAAAATTACATGATTTACAAAGTAGGACTACCCATACAAAAAAAATTGCACAAACCTTTCCGTAAATAAATTATCATAACTGGGAGCAAACTTAGCTCCTGTTGCCATACCACTCAATTGCTTATAAAAAATACCATCAAAGAAAAAACAATTATTGTTCAAAATAAAACTAGTGATATCTAATACACCCTGTAATCCAGCAACAGTTGACAAATAATAAGGAACAGCAGCTAAACCAAATGTATGTTCAATGGATGTATATAAACGTTTATTTAGTTATTTATTTGACATTTGTTAACTGGGTTGGTCCAAATGAGCCAAAAAACCATTTCCGGTGGAGACTTGAGGAGAAAAGCTCCAGAGATTATACAGAACAACATTTGCAATGTATGTACAAAATGTATTTTAAATTTACAGCAAGAAGAAAAGACAAATATGCTATAGTTAACAATACTTGATAGGCTTTTTTGTTACTAATGGTGGTATTAAATGAAAGAGGTAGAGTAAGAAATAGAGAGAGAGAGAGAAAACAGTGTTAGTGTGAGACATAACTAAGAGAAGAAATTAAGGTAGTGCATATTGATGATACAGACAAAGACAGTTGAAGTAGGTTTAAGTATATACATATTTACATGGGTTATAATGGGGTTAATACAAAAAAAAAACAGTGGTGTGATGTAGAGTAAGAAGGATAAAATAATTCCTGTATATTATATTGGTAATAACTATTAACATCCACTGTAACAAAACATGCTCTTCTTGCCAAATAACCTTTCTAATTTCCCTCAAAAAGTGTTGGGTATCACTAATGTATGAGGAAAGTTGTATAACATAAATTCAAAAGATTTTATCTATAATTTCAGCAATCCATTCTATCGAAGCTCCCACGTGAGAAGTAATGAGCCTACCTGGACGATTCTCCTTATCCCTATATATTTTAGGTAATATATAGAAAAGAGGAATATGTGGATTAACTACCATTAAACATTACCTAACCTTTCAGAAAGTACATTCTTTTTAACCAGTTCCCAGTCAATGTAACAATTCCATCTTAAATTTGCTGTAATGGATTATTACTCAATATTTGATACTCTGACATATTCTTTTGTAAAACTCATTTTTTGTTGCTACTATATTACCCCCCTTATCAACATGTTTAATTGTTATCAGTGTATCCCTTTTTAAACATTTAAAAGCTGGACTGGACTAGGACAGTAGGTGTCTGATTTATACCCAAGTGATATAATAGAAGCCACTGATTTTTTTTTTCTGAACTCTGTTTGGAGGACTCACATATGGCCTCTTACATACAGCTAGCAAATCTAGCATTTCAGAAGGCTTTTGTCACAATCTGGCACTATACTTGGTTTCCACCTGAGGATTTGTTTGACTTGTGCACAAAAGGCCAGGTAAAGCACAAGCCCTGAATATATACAAGTTGTTGTTTGTCAGAAGTAAAAACTGTATATTTTCTTCTTTTTTAATATGTGCTTACAATGCCTTGCTTTCAGATGGCAGAAGCTGTGCACTCAAATTCAGAGGTGTGATGGTATATAGCTTGCCTGTTGCCAAATTCATGATATGAAGTATAAATTGGACTGCTCCAACTATTGACAGAAATAGAATGAAACTACTGAGTCCCTGTTATTAATCAATTACAATTGCTCACTGCTGGGTAGTTTGAGTACTGCTTTGCCCAACTACCACAGAGAATTCTGGGTAATTTACTAATGTCATGCATTGATTTTTCCCTACCCTTTCTTGTTACCAGTCAAGTTCTTGGCACACAGGCCTTCTTTGTGACTGGTATACTTAAAAAAAACATTCATCTAAGAGAAAGTATGTGTCTCACTCTGACGTAGAATGAGGAAAAGAAAAGGAATAGCTGCATTTATAGCTTTACTTGAAAGTTCAGTTGAATTAATCTTAATGCAAACAAAATTAAAGTGTATACTGTTCATTTCACAAATAAGCTTTTACCAGAGTATACAGTACAAAAAAAATACAAATGTCCCATTTTATTTCTATAATTGCCCCCTCAGTGAATCCAGTCTAGAAGCCTTAGTGCACAGAAGTTATTTCATTAAGTATATAAAAGCTACTATTCAGTAAACAAGGACCCATAATTCACACTGATGACTTTTTTCAGCACAGCGCTATTACAAATATCCATGAGTTAAGCTCTTCTGATTTGTATTCTAAGGAACATGCCAGCCAGTGCTAGATTTTGTTTCTGCACTCCCTGGATGATTGCTTGAGTGTCACCAAATCTTTGAGCTTTGGGCTCTAGCTGAATGGAATATTTCTAAACCTCTCAGTAGCTTTTCAGATAAGCCAACCTGCAATATAGTACCAAATTAAATGAACTCACAGTGGAAATGAAAATTCACGTATCTGGTAAACTTTGACAATACAAATTTCCTGTTTATGTTTTCAGGATTTTTATTAAAAGGATTCTAATTTTAATTAGATCTTTATTTGTTTTTAGTATTGCAAGTTGGAAGTTAAAAGGCAAGATATGCTGTTTACCCCTTTTATTTGTGCTTGCAGTATGTATATCTACTCCTTTTGGTAGCAGTAGATCCAAGAGCTTTAACATTAAGCTTACACACCTTATGCTTCTGATTGCCCTGGTTCCCTGAGCAGCACCTGAACCAGAACATTTAAAGATAAAGCCTAAGAGGGGAAGAGCTCTACACATCTCAGCCTCATTCTGTGACAGCTGCCATTTACAGAAATGACACAGGTCAAAAGCACTCTAACATGTAAGAGTTAGTTCTGTGCTTGGAAAGGATGAATTGTATTTCCTAAAGGTCGTTTAATAAATACATAAAATAATAATGTGGTATATTCAATGCTAATTGCATTTCTGTACATTAAAAATGTTCTCCTTCTCTTTTGTTTGACATTATTTACTAAAAGATTTCCACAGAATAAATAAGGAGCAGAAAAGCTGTTGTGCCTTTGGTTTGTTGTTGTAAACTAGGCCTTAACTTAGATTAAGTGGATAATTTATAATTCCATTTATACATTGGTCTAAGCTAGGCAGATGCCTTTATGATTATATGTTTAAGCTAATGCATTCTAATATAGTTTCACTTTCACAGTACAGCAAAAACAGTGTATGGATGCACAATTAGCATGTTTTTGCAAATGAGATGAAACCACAGTATTGAGAGAAAATACATAGATGTATGGACAACATACAGGCAGTATTTAAAAGTAAAAAACAAACACTACACTCTAGGAATGTGAGACAAAGATCTTAAGCCCTGTGCCAGCATGCTTAGTTTATTTTTCTTGCCTTGGTTTTTGGTTCAATTACCTGTACATATATATATATATATATATATATATATATATATATATATATATATATATAGATATATCTATAGCTATAGCTATATATATATATATATATATATATATATATATATATATATATATATATATATATATTTGGATCTAGAACTAATTACTGTTGTCAGGTTTCAACGAAAGTGAAACGGTTGGGCATACTTTTGCAAAAGTCTGCTAAAAAACAAACACAAAATTAAAAAAAAAACGATAAGCGCAATCGTGTTCATGCAGGGGGGGCAAGCTCCTCCTGCATCCCCACCCCCTACTTTCATATTCTCACTCCGAGATTGCACTTCAGTGGGGAAAAGGGAATATTCCCTTATCCTCACTGTGTCGTGATCTCAGCAAAAGCCATTTTCTCACGTGTTTACTTTTTTTTTAGCTCAGTTTTGCAAAAGTGCTTTTTCAGTGAAAAAGCACTTTCATTAAATTGTGCTCGCCCATTTCAGTTTCGTTGAAATGTGTAAGCGGTTATTAGTCCTAGACCCATATATTTATATGGGTCCCCTGCATTTTGCCAAATATACGTTTGTTAGACAAATGACGGGGTGTGACTAAATGTTGACTGTTCAGATAGTCGAACATTGGATATGTCAATGGTATGGAATGTTGATGACAGGTAAGTGATGTTGGGGGGGTGAGAGCACATGTGTATGTGTGTGTATGTGAGTTAAGGTTAGGGTTGGGAATGAATGAAGGATGGGTGTTGTATGTGAGTTTGTGCATTTTAGGATAAGGGCAAGTTTAGGTTGGGGATAGCTGTAGATATGAGTGTGTGTGTGTGTGTGTGTGTGTGTGTGTGTGTGTGTGTGTGTGTGTGTGTGCGTGTGAATGTTTATGTTTCTGAGTCTGTCTTGTGTACTGGCAGTGTTATGGGAAAGTTTTAATGACATTAAGGTGTAGGGTTAGGGTTGGGGAAGGGGCAGCATTAGACATAGTGCCCATTACTAAGGTCGTGCAATGGGGGTTGAACCCTAACCCTAATGCTGCCCCTTCTCCCAACCCTAACCTGTAACACTGCCATTATTCAGACAAAGTTGAGGCTAGTGTTACGGGTATTTACTTTTAATATTGTGAGAGGAAACAGTTTCCCTCTCTCAATATTATTGTTTTAATTTTTTGTTTGCTATTGTGTATGATTGAAGTTATTTTGTCATTGTTTTACATTTGACGTTAGGGCGGTTCAACACACATGCACACACACACACACACACACACACACACACACACACACACACACACACACACACACACACACACACACACACACACACACACACACACACACACACTTTCACAAAATGAAGGAAGAAAATCAACAAAGAAAAAGAGTGCATTTTGTCTTCTTCAACCACATTGTGAGGGGGGACAAGCAGGGCACTGATATGGCACCATTGACAGGATTTATCTCTGTCTGTCTTGTTATACTTCTCCTCTTCTCTACCATTCTTCTGTCAGTAATTTGCATATAATATTCACCTTTACATCACCCTACCATGTGATGCCCTAGTGTCTGAACTCTGTAGTACTGGTAAATCATTTCATACCAGCTGTGATCATGGAGTCCAACAGTAATTCTTGAAATAAGGCTCTTAGCATCTATTACTTGATGCTAATGTAATAGATCTGAAGATATAGTACAAAAGACGATGTGGTGGGATGAAATATTGGTTTACCTTTGAAAGGTTGAAAAACAACCTGCCAAACAGTCCTTTGTGCAAACCAAAATGCCAAAACCGACATTTCCGAATGGCACTGAAGTTCGAAACTCAGCAAATCGAAAAGCAGATTCGCTGAGTTATGAACTCAGATATCAAAAACACACTGTAATGCAGGGGGGGGCAAACCCCCCTGCACCCCCCACACTTTAATATTCTAGCTCTGAGGACGTACTACAGTGGGGAAGGGATCCATTTCCCGATCGCCACTGTAGTGCACTCCACACCCACAATGCTGAATCTGCGATGAGCGAATGTCAATGTGCATCCGCTCATTGCACATTCGATGCATTTGTATTCTACTAACTGAGATCTTGAAAACATCCTTTCGTGCAACTGTCTTTTGACAAGTTGAACTTTAACCTTTCACAGGTAAACCAAACTATTGAGTGATAAATATAATAGTTAAACAATGAGTGGAATCTGACTGTAGAAAGTCACAGATCTCACATTGGTGTGAATATGTCCCTTTGGCATACAGGGATAAAGCCTGGGCTATGACTCAGACATTTTGAGTTTGGCTAGTAGCTTGGGCACTAGAACAGCCATATGGGGAAGGATGTGAGTGGTTGTCTGGCACCAACTTGTCCATTCTAAGAAGGAGGGACCAATGGTTTTGGTTGGCCAGTTGACATTATGCAAGTGGACATAGTAATACAAGGCCAGGAATAGAAAAATGGGCTTTGAGATCCCAAGCTGGTGACAGTGTCCTCATAGCTTGTGAGTAGAAGCATGCAAAAGAAGACAAGAGCATAGGATGACCCACTGTGAAGTGGGAAGTCAGATCAGCCACCAGGATGAGACTAATCGCAATGCAAGGATGCTGCCAAGCACACAGACCAACTTCATGCCTGCCTGGATGTCTGCTGCTCCAATCAGCATTCGTCTGTGTATAGGGAATGGAATGGGTTCAAGACACATTGGGAATGATTTTAGTTGACTGGCAGAGAGACCAAAAGAATATATTTTCACATGTATGTGATTTACAAGTTCCATATGGACCTTGTATGACTTACAAACAGTATATGTCAGGGTTGTCCTGACCATTTGACAATTTTCATTTCTGTTGGACGCAGGCAGCAAATGCATAAACATGGCTAAAGCAGTGGATAATGTAGCTAAAAGGAGGAAGGAAAGAAAGCACAGATCTTGATGTAGGTTGCATGGCACAGTGTAAAATGGCAAGGAAAAGTGCAGCAGAGTACCCAGGACAGACTGATCATGGGAAAGTGGTGATTATCTTCAAGTAATGTTGTGCACCTTCCATATTGGAGGATGAAAAAATATGGCAATTGTGAAAAGGAAAACTGCTGTTATCATGGATGGTGTGCTTAATCTGTGTGTATTAGTAAAATGACCAACTTGTAACAATGATATTTTTTATATAAGTAAACATGCTATAATGAAATAATCAAGAAGAACACCTGAAAAAACAGAATAAAAGCAAATATAACAGCCAACCATGAAGGGCCTTGCAAAATAAGTTATTGTAGGAGAATGCAAACAGATAATATTTAACCCTATTTAGTAATGTATCAGAGACTTATTTAGGATCGGGTCTATATCAGAAGATCGAAGTTTCTAAACTTCAAATCTGATATGGTCGACACTATATGTCCGAAGTCTTGAAACTTTGAATCTTTTAATGGAGATCTCTGTACAGCATGGAAGGGAAGATTTCCCTTTTCTGCACTGTAGTGCAATCTTGGAGTTAGTATATTTAAGTAGCAGGGGGTGTGGGGGGGTGCAGAAGGGCTTGCCCCCTGCTTAGAGAATTTAAATGCTTTGTTTTTGTAGGTTGTTGTGTTTTATTACATTTTTGAAGTTTCAAGACTTCGATTATATGGTGTTGACCATATCAGATTCATAGTTTTGAAACTTTGATCATGTAATATCCAATACCTTTTCTCTCATTACCAATCCCTCACATAAAACTCCCACATACACTCCTACAGTTGCATCCCACCCTTATACCTACACCTTCCCCCTCTCTTCTCAGATTCCCAATATAACTCTAAACTTTATTACACACTCCATCTATTCCCATAATAGCTCTATTACTTTACATCACATTTGTCCCAGTCATAACCATCAATTTTCTTTATAATCCATACTTCTCCCTCTTATAACCCCATACTTCTCTCTCATTATAACCCATATTTCTCTACCTTTCTCCCCGCTGACATGTTCTCCTTACATCACCAAATCCTTCACACCCCCTTCCTACTTCTGCTACTAATTCCCGTATACCAAGTCACCTCTTATACCTCCTATGCCTGTCCAATACTACCAACTAAAACAACCTCCTTACTTACTCTCCTCTACCCTCACTCTCTCCTCCATTTCCACTCTATCTCCCCTTCCCTAATTCAATCTAACCCTTTGCTCCTTTTCCATCCTAAAATCTTCTTCACTAAAGCCAAGATAGTGTCACCAACTCCTATCTTTATTCTTCCCAAATCTACTCCATGCAAGCCAAAATGGCTAAAGGACGTCTCCTTTAATAAACTATTTCAAGCAGGTGACATACATCCCAACCCTGGTCCCATAACCTGTAACAACAACACCAACCGCAGAACTTTTTCCACCTCTCTTAATACCCTAAAGATCTTTAGATCTTCACAATAAACCCTCACAGTCTTACCAATAAATCTCACCAATTCCACACCTGGCTAAGCCATAACCAACCTGACATCCTAGCCATCTCTGAAACCTGGCTCAAACTCTCTATCTCCAGTTCAGAAATTCTACCCCCTGGATTTCATATTGTCAGAAATGACCGAGTAGGTAAAAAAGGTGGTGGCACCACCTTAATCTATTCAAATATGCTCACCTTAATACCCATCCACATTCCAATCCCCCAATTCCAGAACACTGAACTAACCACTGGACTACAAAAACTAAACAAGCACAAAAACATCCGCTTCATTGCCCTCTATATCTCTCCTGGTAATACTATATCAATACTTGAAGTAATTCTCCTGTGGGCTTCCACAAAAATTAACTATGAGACTTACATCTTAGGAGATGTGAATATTGATTGGAATAAACTCAACAGCCCCTCTCCTTCCCTATCCATAAACCTTTACAACTTCACTCAGACTATCCTTTCTTTCACCCGGCCTAACAAAATTAATCCCCCTGGATCCACCTTAGACTGGATCCCAGTCCTCAATCCTAATAAAATAACCAACTCTGGCACTACTCCTGATACCATTGGCAACCATCTCCCAGCCTTCATTCATCGTTCCACTAACTCTTCTCCATACCAAAATCAATATATCCTTACTCACAACCTTCGCAACTTCCACCCTACTACTTTCTCAAATATATTCAAACAAATGAACTGGCATATTTTAAACACCCTTCCCCTCGATAAAACTATAGACTACTTCAGCTCTGTCTTCCTTGACAATTTAAACTCCATAGCCCCCCTTAGAAACAAAAAAATCAAAACTAACACAGTTCCCTGGCTCTCCAAAGAGACCAAACAAATCATGCACCAAAGGGACAAACTCTGGAAACTTCACCAAAAAAACAATCTACCTAATACCTTGCTTCATTATAAACAGCTCCGTAATCTCGCAAAAAAGCTAATCAACACGGACAAAAAAACCTACTATACTAAGCTCCAGTCAAATAACTATAACAACCCTAAACAATTCTGGAAGACAATAAACTCACTTCTCCAGCCAAGCTCAAAAACAAATCCCTGTCCCAACCCAAACAAAACTGACCTTGAACTAGGCTCTGAATTCAATTCCTTTTTCATCTAAACCATCTCTTCCCTCACAAAATATTTTATTTATTTATTTTATATTTGTTGACCGGGCTAGTCTAACTGGATATATGTCCATTTTCAGTAGAGGCCCGGGGAGAAAAGCTCCAAGCATTAGCAGTGACAAAGCATGCAATATATAGTAATAGTCAAATGAATTACAGTAATTGTTTAAATTGAAGGTAAGATAAACTTGTACAGAGTCCTTTGGTAGGTTTAAGTACAGAGAGATAGAAATAAAATAAAAATTAAATTTTTTTTTTAGTACTAAGAAGGAAATCATTATTACAGCTAGGCGACATAGAACAGTGGAGTAGAGAAGTGTAGAGAGAGCAAGAAGGGGAATGAGATATAAGTCAGGGTTAGAGCAGGGACAAAGCCAGTGAGTTTTAAGATATTCTCTAATATGCTTTTTATAAAGATGAGTGGAAGCAAGGGTAGAAAGTTCACTAGGAAGCTGATTCCAGCTTTTTCCCACTGTGTTGGTGAAAAGTGAGTCCCCAGATTTGTTGTTGGATTTAATAGTGGAAACTAGAAGCTTATTAACTGAGCGTAGTGTTGCAAGATTTTTGTAGGGGGTAATCAGATTAGTGAGGATGTGGGTATTATTAGGGTGGTAAAGGATCTTTTGGGTGATAACAAGTTGTTGACAAAGTAGTTGGTTCTGCAGTTCTAACCATCCTAGTTGTTTGAGGTTGTGATAGTGGTCAGTTCTAAAAGGGGTGCCAGTGGCAAATCTGGCTATGTTATTGTAACTGGCGGAAAGTTTGGTGAGGTTGTTTTTAGATAGATTTATCAATTGTTACTCCCAGTAGATGGGTTGTAGTGTCAGGGGATGTGTTAGTTCCATTGTTAGAGGTTACTGTGAAGTGCAGTTGAGGTGACTTATGAGTAGGAGCAAAGAGCAATAATTTTGTTTTTTTGGGGTTCAAAAGGATACAGTGTTGCATGAACCAATTTTCAACAATGTTAAATATTGTTTGGGTGAGGGTCTGGAGAGAGGTTATGGACTTGGCTGAACAAATTAAAGTAGAGGCATCTGAATATTGTATGCAGGTGGCTTGAGGAATTTCGGTATGTTGATCATTAATAAACAATTAAAAGAGAAGAGGTCCTAAAATAGAGCCTTGTGGTACTCCAATGTTCACAGGGAGGGATGTAGAAAGATTATTATCCCAAAGTACTGCTTGCTGTCTGTTTTCCAGCTAGGATTGAAACCATTGTAATGCTTGTGGATCAAGTGATTGGGCTTTTAGTATATCAATAAGCATGCAATGGTTTACCATATCAAAAGCTTTTGAAAGGTCAATAAATAGTGCAGAGGAAAGAGTATTATTGTTACGATTTTTGTTTATGGAGTCAGAAAAGGATGGCAGGGCAGTTGTTGTGCTATGGAATGGCCTAAAGCCATGTTGGCAGTTGGCAAGTAGATTATTTTGGAGAAGGTGGTCAAGTAGTTGTCTGTGGATGCATTTTTCCATGATCTTAGCTATTGGAGAGAGTAAGGCGATAGGCCAAAAGTTGGAAAGCTCAATAGATGACCCACCTTTATGTAGAGGGATGATGTAGGATACTTTCCATATGGAAGGGATTTTGCTTTCTAAAATTGTTCTTTTTATAAGGATGGAGATGGGATAGGCAATGGCTTTAGCTGCAATTTGCAGGTATTCATCTGGAAGACAGTCAGCAGAAGGGGTGCATGGTTTAAGCTTTTGAAGGAGGTTGCAAATGAGCGATCTAGGTACAGGTTGTATATGAAAGGTTGGAGCTGGACTATTCATGGTGTTTAATGGGGAGGTGGTAATAGGTGGTAATGTATTAGCTAGGGTTAGAATGGCTTCAGTAAAATAGTTATTAAAGGCATCAGGAATCTGGTTAGAGTTATTATGGTTGAATCCTGAAGGGGTAGGAGTTTCAGAGTGCCCTGGCTGAAGTAGTGTATTAATGCCTGACCAGAATTTTTGTGGTTTTTGTTGGTGGGTTTGTTGGAGGTGAAGGTAATAGTCTTTTTTGTCTCGGAAAATGTCTTTTTGGTGGCATTTCTTAACTGTTTAAAGTAAAGGTGATCTGATGGACTTTTGGAGGCTCTCCATTTGGCCCAAATGTTATTTCTGAGGAGGATCTTTTGCCTAGTTTGTTTTGTGAGCCAAGGGGCAATTTTGGTCCTTATTTTGAAGAGCGATAGGGGGCATGGTAATCTAGGATTTGAAGGAATCTAGTATTAAAGTAGGTCACTGCTTCATCAAGTTGAAGATGAAACATTAGTGACCAGTTACATGCTTTCAGTTCATTTTGGAAGCTCTCTGGATGAAATATTTTTTAGAAAGGGAGGTTTTAAAAATATTAGTATAAGGGCTATGAATTATTTGTTTAATAATATAGGTTAGTGCATGGTCACTGATATTGTCAGGAAGGGTTCCTGGTTTATAAGTATCAAGATGGCTGTTGAGAAGGATCCAGTCTAGGGTGGTTTCCTTACTGCTTGGCTTATGGATTCTAGGAGGAGTGGTTATTATTTTTGAGAATCCGTAAAGATTTATGTGATTGATAGGATTAGGGGAACTACAGGTTGCCTAGTCTATATTAAAGTCACCTAGCACAATGGTTTCTTGAGGTAGGTGGGTAGAGAGGCAACTAAGTATATTTTCAAGAGTATTGATACTGTTTCCAGGGGGGATATGTGCAAATTAGATAGATAGATTTTACCTGTTTACAGAGCAGGTATCAAAAGAAAAAAAAATTGAAAATGTTAAAAATACAATTTTGTATTTAATATTTTTTTATGGTGGTTAAAGTACTAGGCAGAGTATTGACCTCCAGTGTGACCTCGTTAAGAGTTTATTGTGTGGACTTGTGGGGATGAGTGAACCCAGAAAGGATGGCTTGGTCAGATTATTTAAAATTTTAAATGTACTTTTAGGGCCCACTATATAAAGCTTACAAAACTTAGCATGGAAGATTATTTAAAATGTAAATGTACTTTTAGGGCCCACTATATAAAGCTTACAAAACTTAGCATGGAAGTAAACCAGGCAGTTTTGAAATTTTCTCGACAATAATGTAGCTACCCTTTACCCTATCCCCCCAAACTCACCAAATAACCTTTCCTCCTCTGTTTGAGCTTAAATCTGTCTCCACAACTCTCATAAAAAACTCCTATCCAAACTTAAGCCCTGCTCTACTGCACCCGACAACATTACATAATCCTATCTAAAACACGCCACAGATGGCATTGTTCTCCCAATCAGTATCATAATAAATAGATCAATAAAAGAATCCTATGTCCCCAAACTCTGGTGCTCAGCCTTCATTCTCCCTCTCCATAAGGGAGGGAAAAATACCAGTATCTCAAATTTCTCCCCAGTGCCTTACTCTCCCCTATATCTAAAATCCTTGAAAAGTGCATCCACCTCCAACTTATGCCATTCCTGGCCCATAATAATATCCTCACACCTACTCAGCATGGCGTCCACCCTGGCCACAGCACCATAACCACCCTCATTTCTTTCTTAGATACTGTCAACCAAGACCGTGATTCAGGACAGCTAGTTTCTACTGTTCTTCTTGATCTGTCCAAGGCTTTTGACACTGTCTCCCATAACCTTCTTCTCTGTCATCTCTCAAACCTTCGCATCTCACCTAAAACTCTGTCCTGGTTCTCCATCTATCAGACAGATCTCAGGCTGTCAAATGGAACAACTCCACCTCTTCCTTCTTACCCACCCCTACTGGTGTCCCACAGGGATCCATCCTCGGACCTATGCTATTCAACATCTGCATCAATAACTTCCATACTGCTATTCCCGACACCAAAATCATTCAATACACAGATGGCTCATCCTTAGTCTGCTCTGTCACAAAACTCCAAGAACTGATGTCAAAAACCCAAACTGCTTTCTCAGAAACTGAAAACTGGATGCACCAAAACCACCTCTCTCTTAATGCAAGCAAATCCAAAATTCTACTATTCCCACCCACTAAGAACTACTCCTTCATACATAATATAAATATTTAGTTATTTTTTTAATACTTACAATTTATTATTTCTTTTGGATAATTTACAAGTAATTAACTGTTAAATTTTTAAGAAAAACAATAAAAACTCATGAGTAAAAAAAGAACTGATCCTTCAATAAAAATTACTTCAAAATTCTTAGCCAAACCAACACACCTATAGAAGCCATCCCCTCTGCTAAACTGCTAGGTATAATAGTTGATGAACACATAAAGTTTGATATACATGTACAACAAAACATTAAAAAGACCCACCAAAAGCTAGGTATGCTGTATAGGAACAACCACTTTCTCTCAAACACAACTAGGCGCACTCTGGCCTCTACTTTTCTCCTTCCTTCCTTACAATATGGTGCTCCTCTTCTAACCAACCTGTCCTCCTCCATTTCCTCCAAATTAGAAAGCTGCTACAATAAAATCTCTAAATTTGCCTCCAAATCCAAAAATTCCACTCACCACTGCCTCACCCTACAATCCCTGAACTGGCTAAAAGTACCAAACCACCTAGATTACCTACAACTCTCTATAGCACATACTCTCATATTTCAGTCTAAAAATGCCCCACTCTAACTAACATCCTCCCCCCCTATATTCCCAACAGAACCCTTAGATCTGAACATCAGAACTTAATAGCTGTCCATAAACCCAAATCATCCTGCTGGCCAACTGCTCCTCTCCTATGCTCTAGGCAAAAAATGGAATTCCCTTCCTGAATCACTAAGAACCACCCCAAACTATGAAAATTTCAATGGTCAGCTTTTCACACATCTATCTACTAAACAGAAATGCCCCTGCCTCCTTCCTACATGAGCTTTGAACAGAGTCTCACCCTACTGGCACATAAGCCCTCTATACCTCCCTCAGGCACTTTCTTTCAACTCTATCAAATCTCCCTGCAATCTCCCGCAGCTTTACCCCTCCCCTTACTTCTTCACTCCCAGAGCTATATTTGCTCAACAACACATGTAAATATTGTAAATATAGAGCACTTCTTTCTACTCAAATTGTGCATGTAAAGCATATTTCACAATCTTTTGTGGATCTAAATTAATCATGTCAAATATCAGTACAACCTCAACACTTACTTTCAGTGACTTTCTGCTTCCTATACTCAACGAAAAAGCTTAATTTTAATCTGTTCTACAGAATTGTTATCTGGTACAAGCTTGTATTTCTTGTAGTCATATTTGTAAACTATTAATACATTCTCATACCTTGCTTGCATTTTTTGTAAATCCTGTATGTAAATTTTTTTTCTTGCAAATTTAGTATGTAAACTGTTTTTCCATGTGTATGTAAACTTTTTTTCTTGCAAATTTAGTATGTAAACTGTTTTTCAATGCATTCTCGGAGCTTTTCTCCCCGAGCCTCCACTGAAAATGGGCCAGGTTGACCCAGTGGATGTCCCCGGTAATCAAACTGGAAATAAATAATTAAATAAATAAATATAGACCGTTGAGGATCATATAACATATCTATGATGTGCACAACTGTCACAGCATAGTGAACAAATGGCTGACTCACAGACATGGAAATCAAATCTATGTACACAGGTACATAAACACAAGTCATATTTGTGTGTGTTTGTGTATGTATAGATAGATAGATATAGATACACAAACACAGACACATGCATTTTATATATAGTGCATACAATATGGCAAACAAAGGTCTAAAGAAATAGTGATGTATTGCAGGAACAGCACAAATAAAGGTATAGCTACTACAGATAGATAGCACAGACATATTCCAACCCAAACACAAGCTGAGATGCAGTTGCCACAAAATTATAAACGCAAGAAAAAATATATGCCAGGAATGTCTTTGCAACCTGCACATGCACACTGTTGAACTTCCATAATAAAAATGAGTAACGGGCATTTACCATAACACTGTGCTGCTCAGGTAGCTTGTGAACAGCCATGGATGGTGGTAGAACCTGGATGACATTGTCTTGTCCCAAATGACATATACCTGTGCCAGCTCTGTGCCTTCCCCACAGCTAAGTGCCTGTCATCACAGCTAGCAGATCAGACATGAGGGACCGTGAATACTCTTGGTATTGTGTTTACCTGTGTGAGTAAAAAAAAAAAAAAAAAAACTCACCCATATGTAACAGTATCTGCATGGCATTGCTTTATCCTGATTTCATGGTCCATTTGAAAACTAAGCTCTCTCAGGTTCTGCACAATGTGATCCATGCTGCTGATTGATGGCATGGAGTGGTGATGAGCACACTGACCATGCCCAGGGCCTACATGATTGTCCATACTACTAGATTATGGGTTGGCCTGGTGATGAGCAAATTGACCATGCCCTTGGCTTGCACAATGTAGTCTGTGCTGCTGCTGATGGCTTGGACAGTTGATGAGCTCACTGACCATAACCAGGGCCTGCACAATGTGGTCCATGCTTCTACATGATGGCTTGGATTAGTGATGATCACACAGGCCATGTCCAGAGTCTGGACAATGTGGTCTGCACTGCTGGTTGATGGCTTACATTATATATGAGTACTTAGACCATATTCAGTGCATGCCTAGTATGTTCTCTGAAGCTGGATGATGGCTTTAACTGGTGATACACACACAGACCATGTCCAAGGCCTGCACAAATTATCTGTGCAGCTATGACCATGTTGAGCCATCTGCAGGGCACTTCATAGTTTTGCATCATTCCCTGCAGCCCCAGATTCACCAGTGCCAGAAAATGATAGTCCAACACTGTCACCCCTTAAGGCATTATTATACCTCAGTGATTGTTCAGTTGTACAGGGACTTGTAGAAACACAACAGAAGCATTTCCACTGAGATATCTAGGAATTTCTGATATGTTAGGGTAAAATTCTAATGTAAGCATTATATATCTCATTGATGATATAATTGTGTCAAAATAACAGTACACTCAGGCTCTGGCTGTTAGTATATTCATGCCTAGACTGTCAGTATACTCATATCCAGATCATCAATATACTCAGGCTCAGACTGTTAGTATATTCATGCCTAGACTGTCAGTATACTCATATCCAGATCATCAGTATACTCACGCTCAGACTGTTAGTATACTCATGCCTAGACTGTCAGTATACTCATGTCCAGATCATCAGTATACTCGACTGTCAGTATACTCATGTCTAGATCATCAGTATACTCAGTGTTACTATACTGATGCCCAGACTGTTGGCATGTTATCATCCACATTATTGGCATACTCATGTTCAGACCATTGCTATACTTATGCCCAGTTAGCCTCGATCATGGTACATTCTGCTGATTAGTGTTCTCATTTAAAAAAAACAAAACTTGAAAGAACTTTACTTTATGAAGCTTTGCTTTTGGGTCTTCTCTTCAATACTAATACATATAGAACAAACTCAACTCTCACAAATTAAATACAACAGTCATGACCAGACCAGCAGCCCAATTTAAAAAAACACAGCTGGACCCTGGAGCCATTAACTCATTAATACAGCCAACAATCAATGGTGCAATAAGCATGCTTTATAGAACGGTAACCATGCTACCAATGAATAACATAGGTATACACATTTACATATGCAAAGTAGAATAGCACCCAGAAAAAGTATACAGCCAACATGTTAACAAACAATGTAGACTGACTTGATCAGTATAGAAGTAGCAAACAAGATAGAATACACAAAGCAAGCCAGCAGCTGTCCCATGATTTTAGTAGAAAGTGCATCTCTACCAATTTCATCAGAACAATAACACAGAAGATGTTCAAGTACACAAAAGGTACAAAAGAATTCCATCCCAGCACATGTACACATGGTAAAAATATCAAACACATTCTACCAAGTCATAGTGGAACTCTGAACCCCTCTCTAGTTACACACACATAGCATCAAAAAGCAACCAGAAAACAATTGCTATGTCTGTGCCAGTAATATAGAAGAATACATCCCTGATGACAGCCCAGGTGCCCTAAGTTACACTAGTGTCTTGGGTGCTTGGTGATGCAGGCAGGAGAAGATGGCTGTGTAGTCAATGTGGTTCCCATGAGGCTTTACCATTGCAATAATAATAGGACTAAAGCTGATGCAAGGGGGCCGCTATATGGAAAACTTGGGTGCAGCTGTCCAAGCTGGTAGCCCCTACTAGTGCATGTGGAGGAACATGAATGTGAACAAGAGGGCATAGGTGACCCATGCAATGATGCAAGTACTCATATTATTATTAAGGGTAAATCTATGCCTAAATAAAGAACATGCTGTTGCTGCTATGATGATAGCCAGCAAAAACACAAAGCATTCTTATGGATACTTAGATGATGACCCCCCCTGGAAGGGCATGCCTTATCATGGAAAGGCTTGATGTTCATCAACAATGGTTGCAAACATATTACAAATAAAGTAATGCTATGAATAGCCCTGGGAAATGTGTATTGTAGATACTGCTGTCCAGAGCAGTGTGGGTCACACACAGCATTGTAGGTCATACCTCATGGCTATACATGTGTGTAGAATCCTGCACTTGTACATATTTTCCTCATGGTGATCATACCAGTAGCTTAGGCCATATTGCACAGCTAGACATTTGTATGCAACATCCCACAGTAAAAACACTCCAGCATGTGGACTGCAAGCAATGATGTATTCTGACAATCCCTAATAGATAAGACATATCACCCAGCTATGTACGTACAAAGGCCTAGAGTATAAAATAATCTCTCCATCATACATGATAAATACCTTTTTTGGTGCATTAGGGACACTAGTATCTGATTCCATTACCTGTCCTAAATACTGTCCTAGTTAACAGAGATAGAAAGCAGTGTCCCTAATTTCACTGATGCAGCTAAACATTACATTGTGTATAATAGAGCAGGCATGCTCAAATCAGTGCAGAACAATTATACAGCACAATTCAAACTACAGTGCATTAAACAACATTACCTGGTACGGTATACTGGGCAGCATGGCCTAGGGTGTACTACAAAAGCAACAACTTGGTCATAGTTATTGTGCAGAAAATAATGCACACAGTAACAAAAAAATAAGTTTAGTCATATAAATAAGCATCAGAAGGGAAACATAAACTCAATGTGGAGGTACAACAACTCACCAGCAAAGGCTAAACACTGCACATGAAGATACAACATTCATGTACAGCTAGTTCTGACCATGTGGTGAAACTTGTTCTAGGTAACTGGGGAGATGAATAAAAATCCCTTTTCACACAAAGCTAGTCTAAATAAGGGTTGTATCAGAGTCAGGAAGCCTTGATCCTGCAATCTACATTTTTAGTAATATGATGTTAAAGTTAATTTAAGTGCAAGTAGAATGTAATAGTCTAGATTTGGCAGCTTTAATATTAAAGAAACTAGGAGAACAAGAATATGGCCAAGCCAGGTATGGACATAAGGTACATAATGAAAGCTGGGGGTGGAATGCAGAAGTCCAGGAAGTCATCAAAAAAAAAGAAGGAGTACAGGAAAAAGTGGGAGACAGAAAGGACAAGCCAGGCTAAGAAGAAATACTGGTTGGTTAGTAAAGAGGCTAAGAAAAGAGTTGCAATAGGGAAGAACCAGGCATCAGAGGCAGCCCACTAGTTTCTGGAAAGTGACTCAGTAGATGGCACAAAGTAACTTTATCAGGTTGCAAGGCAAAGACAGAAAGATAAACAGATAAAAAAGATGATGGACAGCACAGTGGTGCAGCGGTAGCATTGTTGCCTCACAGCAAGAGGTTCTCCGTTTCAATTCTCGGCTGAGTACCATCTGTGCAAAGTCTGCATGTTCTCCCTGCATTCATGTGGGTTTTCCTCTGAGTGCTCCAGTTTTCTTCCATGTTGCAAAGGCATGCTTCTGGATCCTTTCTCCCTGGGCCTCTGCTGAAAATTGGCTTCATTCAAGTCGGACTTTCCAGGTTAAAAAAAAAAAAAAAAAAAAAAAGTTAAATAAATAATTAAATAAATAGAGATAGTCAGATACCCTTTATAAGGGATACCTGCAACAAACTGGTCATGAGCCCACAGGAAATTAAAGGCAGATGGAAGGAGTACTTTCAGCAGCTCCTGAATGAAGAAAACCCACAGAATCTGTACTGTCCTACACACAGCCTATGATGACAAATGAGGAGGAGCCCACCACACAAGGAGTAAGAAGAGCATGAAGGAAAATGAAGTCAGGGAAAGCAGCAGGGTCAGATGAGGTCACGACAGATATGATCAAGATGTTGGGTGAGATAGGGACGAATGATTGTTGGGGATACTCACAGCAGTATGGAGAGTAAGGCATATCTCAGACGACTGGAAAATAAGCATACTGGTGCCAGTGTACAAGAACAAAAGGGACATCCAAAATTGTGGGCAGTACAGTGCTATCACATTCCGGTTGCATTGCTTGAAAGTTGAGTTGAGGATAGCTGATAAATATGCAGAGTAGTAGAAAGCAGCAGAAGCCGAGAACTGAGATAGAAAGGAAAACAGTGAAACAGGTAAACAGCTTCAACTATCTGGGAGGAGTGGGTGAGGAGAAGGGATGCCTAAATAAGGAGGTTAGAGCTAGAATTAGAGGGGCTGCAGCCTACTGGCACAGAAAGTCACAGGTAGTGCTTGACAGAAGAATGCTTAAGTAAGATGTACAAAACAATGGTGTGGCCAGTACAACTGTATGGTACAGAAACCTGGGCAGTAAAGGTAGAGCAGTTGAGGAAGTTAGAGGTGATGGAGATGAAGTGCCAGAGATGGGTGGTAGCATGTACACTGTGTGACAGATGATGGAATGAGGAATCAGAGCAGAACTAAACTAATGCCAACTGCAGAGAATGTGAAAGAGGACAGATTATAGGGGATCAGATGCATGTACAGAAAAGCAGAAGACAATCTGGGGAAGAAGATATGGGACAGACAGAAAGAAGGCAAAATGATATGAGGGTGCCTAACAAAGAGATGGACAGATTGTGTGAGAGAAGACCTGCAGTATTCAGACAAAACTATTGAATAAAGTAGGACAGTGGCATTGAATAAGAGGGGATGGTGACAGTTGACATAGCAGCCCAACGCCATATAGAAAAAATGAGAAAAAGGGGGTTGATGATGGTTACCCTTGTAAGTGGCCACCAAGTAACCTTTCATCATTTAATACAGTGTCCTTCAGAGCAGTAGTGTAGAAAGGGCAGGGAGAAATGGGCTGCTGCCCTAAGCAAAAACTTGGGGGAGGGGGTGCAAAATGAAGAAAATATATTTGGCTTTACTTTTCACTCCAACTAATTTAAATTTGTGTTTATCATTCATTTCTGTGGTTCTGCTGCTGCTCTCCCCCCTTTATATATCAGCTTACATGGGCATCTGCTTATGCCTATGTTTTATGTAAGTGATGAGCTTCAGGAACCAACCTAAAGCCTTCTGATGGGTGGGTGGGTGGCTGGCTGGTAGGAAAAGGTGGGCTAGAGAAATCAGTTACTGGACCTTACATTTCGTGCTCACAGCTACAGGAGCAACTGATTTTTTGAACAACAAAATTGAATTGGTAGTCAGGACACACTGCTTTGCTTTTTTAATTTATTCTTGGGGACTGCATAAAGTGAGTCAGATGACAAGGGATAGGCTTATACTCACAGTAACCTTTGAGATTTTTTATCTTTTTTCATTATTAGGATCAGAACTTGCTACTACTTGCCTTGGGGAACAGAGTGTTCACTTGCCTCACTAGCGCACCAAGAGTTCCTCTAGATAATTAGAAGAAAGCAAAAAAAAAAACTTATAAATTTAGAAATGTGCTAGAATAGCACGTTCAACATTTTTATTAGGTTATATTAGTATGCGTTTTCTGAAGGATATGACATCTAAAACTCCAATGTACATCATGATTTAGTGATTTGAGGTTTTGGAACAGGGACAATGGTTAAAATATTTCTCTTATAAACTTAGAAAGCGCCTAAAATAAAGTTTTGCATTAGTTATGCATTTTCTAAAGGATATGACATCTGAAACTCAAATGTATGTCATTTAGTCATACCTCTCAGCTGTCCATAATTCATAGAATGTCCAGATTTTTACCTCATATTTTTGGTCTTTTCCTCATGAAATGTGTGGTTTTCTGGCAAATCGGTAAGGAATGAGGTCACTAAATGATGTAGTTCAGATTTCATATCCTTCAGAAAGTGCATGCTAACACAAATCTTCTTATTTTAGCTAACTTTCTAAATTTATAAGAGCAGTATATAAAATCTGTCCCTATTTCTACTCCTTTAGTTTTTTGAAGTTGGGGGGAGCAGGGACAAAGTTTAAAATATTGCTCTTTTTTACGCAATAGCTCTCTTATAACCTCAGATAGTTGCTAGGATAATACGCTTCATATTGGTATGTATTTTCTGAAGGATATTGCATCAGAAACTCCAATGTATGTCATTATCTAGTGACTTGAAGTTGTGGAGCAGAAATCAAGTTTAAAATACTGCTATTACAACCTTAGAAAGTAGCTAGAAGAATATGTTTTGCATTAGTATGCATATTCTAAAGGATATGACATCTCAAACTAAAATGTCTGACATTTATTGATTTGAAGATGTGGGGATCAGGGACAAAGTTTAAAATATTTCTGTTATAAATGTAAGTTGTCCTTAATCTGCTTTTTCACTTTCAAGTTGTCAGGTTTTTTTTCTCTTCAAGTTGTGCTTATGGTATTTTTTTCTCCCTTCAGATAAAGTTGGGGGTGCCAAATGAGGGTGCCCTCAGCACAGGCTACAAATGGCCTAGCTATACCTTTGATCAGAGTGACCCTTAGTTACAGCTCTGCAAAGCATGTTGGTATTGTGGAGGACATTATTTTTTTCAAAAAGAAGGCTGTACTCATTTTGGAATTAAGAGTTTAATTCTTAATACTTTCTTAATGCCAAACATTAGGTAAATAGATATTATGCAATGTTACTGTTTTTAAGACCCTAGCTGATATCGGAACCCCTAGGAAAAGCCAATGAACAATCTACTGACTGTCTTTTCAACTATTTACACCTAATGAAAATAAACTAGGTGAGCTTCCAGATGAACATGTAAATACACTTTTTTTTAAGAAGGCCCGCCTTTTAAGTATACTGACACAGTGATCACATAATCATGGGAAAACACCACCACGCAAGGGTGAAAACAGCACTGTTGCATACTGCACTCCATCAGTCTAACAAACAATAGTTAAAACAACTGAAGACTCTTTACTTTGGGGACCTGGGATCAGGGAAATTAATTTTATATATACACACGCACAGACACACTCACACAGACACACAGACATGCACGCACACACACACACACACACACACACACACACACACACACACACACACACACACACACACACACACACACACACATACACAAATCACAACAAAAAAGCAAGTAAATACAACCTCAGGGCATGCAAGTAAAAAACAGTGTTTTTGCAGGGAGGTACATGCTTAGTTTATATTCTAACTCAGGGATTGTACAATACTGGGAAAGAGCATATTCCCCACCCACAGTGATGTAGTGATTTTGCATACCTGCCAGCTATCTGTTTATGCATCCAAACTGTGTTGACTAATTAGATGTCAGCTTTACCTACATTTGACTTAGTTAGTGGCTCCCATATATAAATGTCTATATACATATACTTATATATATGTGTGTGTGTGTGTGTGTGTATATATATATATATATATATATATATATATATATATATATATATATATATATATATATATATATATATATATATATATATGCACACACAGACACACATGCACACTATATATGCATATGCTCCAGTACTCTGCTGACCATCACACATACTCTCCTGAGCTGTTTGATCTTCTTGGGTTAGAGTCCTGCAGGACATTTATTTCCTCTTTAGCCGAGTCTCACTCTGCATGGTTGTTAGCATCCATGGTCTTGGAGTACAATAGGCCTTTCAGATGCACTCTAACATGATCAGGTGGGCCTGCCCCTTGAAGATAAGCACCTCCTCATGATCCCTGGTCTCTACTGAAGATTCTGCTCTCTCTCTCTCTCTCTCTATATATATATATATATATATATATATATATATATATATATATATATCTATAAAGAGAGAGAGAGAGTGTGCCTGTGAGTTCATGTCCCACCCTTTCCCCTGAAAAGAAGAGTCTCTTCACTCTTTTCCCTTGCTCCTGCAATCTCTAACAGGTACCTGAGCCACTAATCAAATTAAGGTCACTAGGGTCACAGGTGAGGCTTTATCCTTCTATTCAAATGGAGCTGGCAGGGAGATAAAATTTCATGAAATACTTTTTATCCTTTGGTAACTATCCCATTTGTAAAGGATAGGGTTAAATCAAACCACACCTCCAAATATCATTTATTATTGAACATGGGCATGGTAGCGTTGTTACCTCACAACAAGAGGTTCTCCCGTGTGATTCTCGGGGTGGCTTGGGAGTGCCTTCTGTGTGGAGTCTGCATGTCCTCCTCGCGGTTGGGTAGCATTCGAAAGACATGCATGTGTAAATGGGCGTGTCTTCGTTGAAGGTTGGGCGTCGAGCTGGCACCTCGCCATTTCGTAAGTATCTACTGCCAATCATTAATGGACCGAGTTCCGCTGTGGCGACCCTTTACCGGGAAAAAGCCGAAAGACAAACAAACAATTGAACATGGGCAACTGGGAAAATAGTGGGCCAAGTACTGAAAGAGTGTACATTAGTCATCCATTGAACTACAAGAAAGGCATGCCAGCTGTTTAATAAAAATGTTAACTAATAATTTATTGGAGGCAAGCCAGTTCCAGAATTTAAGAAAGTCATTCTGCTGTTCCGTTTGAATACACTTGGTGGCTATGTTTGATTGCCTGGTTTAAGAAGAACAACACCATTCACATAGTAAATATTTTTTAATCCTAGAAATATCAAGGAAGACATAACATTTTTTGGCTCCAGTCCTTCTCTGACCATCACGCATGTTCCACCAGTTATCCTCTATTGAGATATTTGACCTGAATAGAATGGCCTCCTGAGCACAGCATCATAGCAGCCCGGCTATGAAGTGACCTATATCCAAATGAGCCTGACAGCAATCATTTGGGAAGTTCTTTCACTAAGATCACTCTTGAACTGGATACTCACACATTCCTCCAAAGGTTTTATGTTTGTTTGTTTGAGTTTGTCAAGTAACAGAGAATGAAGAGGAGCTACCAGTTTGAACACATTTCTTTGGTCTGTAAGTACAGACTCTATCCTGGTAAATACAATGTTAGTAATTTCCCCCAAGGCAGTTAAGGTGCTGAAACATGTTTTCAGTCAATGCAATGCATCTGCTAATAAGCCATTTCTCACAATAGGCAACTTTTTCAAATAGTTATGCTAGAGGTTAGAGTTCAGCAATGAACTGATACGCTTGGTGGTGGTGTGGGGGGACTTTGGAAAGGGGAGTGATGATATGATTTTAGAATGCTGGAGGCAGCATGCCACGAGACAAAGAAGCTTAAATATTTATGCCAGGGAACCAGGAACTCAGTTTTGAGGAAGGTAAAGTGTAGAGTGAAGGATTTATGGACACTGCCAATTTTATAAGGAGTTTATGTACTGCTCTGTGGTATTTGGGAAATTACTGTAAAGTAAAATGGAAGGGTGATTATCATATTATGCCATTGGCTGGTGGTAATTTGGAAGACATTAGATGTTAAGAAAGGTGATGAAATATTACCTTGATAGATGCAGTCTTTAAATCTTTTAGGAAAGGGATTGTCCAAGATGTATTCAGGTGGGTGAAGGCTATTAGACAGCTCTCTTTGCATATCAGTAACATTCCACAAAATAGCTATAGCTGACAATAAAATGTTAATTGTTGTTTTGTTTTGTTTTATTAATTATGGTTTAGTTGGATTTGTTAGTTATCTCTAATTACCTTTTAAGGGTGAGGAAGTTTGATAGTCAAATGGGCTCATTTTCCATCTTCTCCAAACCTGGTCCCTGTCATTTATTTGTGTTTCGATAGCAAATGTTGGCAATCAATACTTGTACCATTTCTGGCCACCTCACATTACAAGGAAGAGTTTATTCAGTAGTGGGGTCAGCATTTTCACTGCTGATAAAACTATAATAATAACAAACTTGAAAAGCTTTAAAAGCGATTAGTGGAGTGGTCTACCTTTTAAAAGTTCAATTTACTGCAGGTCCCAGAATGTTGTCACTGACATCTCAGTTGTGAGAATTGACATGGGGGCTGCTCCACAGTTCGCAGGCTTAACACTTAACTCTTAACTATACTCACTACTTGACAATTGCCAAGACTAGGGCAGGACTTGGCAGAGCCATATGTTTCAGAGATACATGTCCATTAGTAGCATCTGTTGGTAAAAACAAATCATTGCTTGAGGGCATCATAGAAAGGAGACTAAGTAAAAATTTAAAACAAAACATGCCTAGGTTGTAGAAGTTTTTCAATCACTCATAGAAAAAAGGAGGCATCTTAATAATGCATTCTGGAGTGACCTATATATTTATAATCACACTGAGCAGATGCTTACCAGCACTGAACACACTATGTTCTATACTCTGTGGGGCCTTTACATTGATACATGGGTTTCAGTCACAGTATTGTCCAGCAGAGTACATTAACCTTCCTGTTTAAGTGAATGCTGCACAAACATGCTAGGTATCCTGGTGCAGATTGGTTTATGTTAACAGGGGAGGGGCATTACTGCAATTGTTACTGCACCAGGACTTCCAATACTCCAATAGTATTGGCTCTTTGAGATGAGTACATGGAATTTGCATACATGCTGTGTGGCTGGAGTAATAGGCTTACCCAATGGGGCAAGACTTTATACATTTTCTTGCCCCATTGCATTCTGATATTTTTTCTGAAATGGTGCTGGCTTGCTATACAAATACTGCCCTTAGGGTGTATTTAAATATGTTTGATGTTTTGAAAAAAAAAAAAAACATTTTAATGAAAAATTACAATACATATATATATATATATATATATATATATATATATATATATATATATATATATATACAGACACACATACACACACACACACACACACACACACACACATATATATATATATATATATATATATATATATATATATATATATATATATATATATATATACACACACACACACACACACATATATATATATATATATATATATATATATATATTTTTTTTTTTAATACATGTCTGTGTGTGTTTATATACCATTGCCAAAATATTAACCTTTGGGACAGAAACTAAGCAGAGTTTATGGTAAAAAAATGAAATATTTTTCTTCTCTTTCATCACTTGAAATGCCTTTATCAATTTTCAGAATTACCATTGCATTTGTTATGAAATGGTCTGGTTGTGTTTCCATTACTAAAATCTAAATCACTTATTTGGAGCATTATTAAAAAAAGTGACAATTTTAATGACAGAAACACAAGCTGGAACATTAACTGCACACAGAAAGCCCTTTCTGCAGTGTGTGTTAAGTGCTAATTAGTTACCAATAAAGTAAGCTGAGTAAATACATTTCAGAAGAGTCTCTCACAATTAGAAGTCACCATTTATTGCAAAACACTGTGTAAAAACAATGCCTGCTGAGCAGCAAATAGTAGTTCTACCTAAGAGCCTTTGACCTCTCCACTCAACAGACTTTTCAGAGCTGATCAGAATTAATGAAGCATGCTTAAAACAGACACACTGCTCACCAGCTCTGGGACTGCCTGGGCTAAATAATTAGAAAACCAGAGAGTTAGAAAGAGACAAACAGAGACAGGAAGGGACATAGAGATGGGCTTTAGTCATGCAGATAGACAGACACTCTCTTTACAGATAAATAATTAGACATTCTGTTTCAAGTGTTCCTCAGAAGGCATGTCGGCCCATACACTTGCATTAAGCTACTAATAATGCCTAATGTGGTGGACATTACAGAAAAATAACAGACTACCTAAAGGTGTTTTAAGGTACAAAGCTGCAAGTGGAGGGTCTCCTCAATCCTGGAATGTTTATTCCCTGAAGGGCATTTTTGTGCTTTGAAAACTGGCTGTTGAGTTGTTTTGTATTTTCTTTATTAATTAATTTAGTATTAATTATATAATATTTTTGATGTAAAATAGTTCCTAACCTAATGTTTGAAAGCCAGTACATGATATTTATGTATTTAGAGAAAATTCATGTCATTTAACTACACACACACACACACACACACACACACACACACACACACACACACACACACACACACACCACACGTACAGGGTTTTTCATGTTGATACCTTGTTTATGCTTGATGACATGTATGGTCCTAATGCTAAAAGACAGGGAGAGAAGCACACGGACTTAAACTACAACGGTAATGTCGACTGCACTATTGCAGCTAAAGAATGTGTGCACCTCTATTTCATGGCAGCCATTAGAACTCCTGGTAACTGCTGCTGTATTACTTCTACTAGGATCGCTGCTTTTCTGTGTACGTAACTTTTTGGCTACAATTTGCAATTCTTATTTCCTGGTTTCGTTTTCTGGAAGCCATAGTTTTCAGCAGTAAAACAAATGGTGGCTTGAAGAAAGCATTTGCTCATGGCATTTGAATTTCTTGGCATATGTAGGTGATCTTGTTTTTAATTGGGCTCTTCCTGTACATTAATATATCCCTTTGAAAGGCTGACCATCTAGTGTGGGTGGGTTGTTCATGAGGCCTGTTTTCTAATGGTACGCATAGTTACAAAGTCATGTTGTGGCAGTTTGTGGGCTGACTGCATTGTCTGCTGCATTGCGAAGTCCATAGCTCTAAGCTTCTTAGCATCAAATATCATAGCAACTTAAAAAAAATATATATAGCAGATAGCCCAAAAGAGCAGCAACCCCTCAACATGAATTTGAAGACCAAAAAATGAAAGTCTACTAAACTAAAAGAATTGGCTTTGTGAGTGTAGAAAACAAGCTCCTTGCTACAATCTTATGAAATCACCAAATGAATGACTTAGAGTTCTGACATGTGGTGGAGACCATGAAAGGAAAGTGTCACAATGAAGGCGGGCGGTCTTAATGCAGGATTCTATTGCATGCCCGCATGTAGTTTGTAGGTGTATGTAAGCCAGTGCATCCTGAGAGTTATGGCAATAGGACTGAAATGATAAGTAAAAAAAAAAAAACAAGCCACACAGATGTCTGCCTCAGTGATTCCACCCCCCTCCCCAACACACACACACACACACACACACACACACACACACACACACACACACACACACACACACACACACACACACACACACACACACACACACACACACAAAACCTTTGCCCTGATGATGGAGAAGGAATGGTCCAAGTGGCCAGGAGAGGGCTGATGATCAGCAGACAGCAGGACAAAAAAAACTTTCCTTTTGTATACTAGTACATATTTTATGGATTAAGGAATGTCATTCATTGGAGGAGGAAAGATGGCTGACTTTTACAGTATGGCTGGTATGGCTGTGGCCTAAACTTGAGGAAAAAAAAAAGTTCAGGTGGCTAGTCCAGGTCTGACATCACTACTTCTTGAATTTTGCCATTATTTAAAGTATTCTGTCTTCCAAAAGTGGTAAGCATATACTTATACATATAGTCATGCCAATGCTAGTTGATTATTTGTATACAATTCCACTTACTAGTATTAATATACAGAATATAGCAGCGATACAACACGTGCACACAGTAGATGCAAGTGAGAGCAGAATAGACAATGATAATGTAAAGTTTATGATCAGTGTCAGGCATCAGGCTAACCTATGTTAAACATATGACAAAGGTAGAGCAATGCAGGTATCACACTGGTAGAAAAACTGACTTGCCTATAGGGAACTATTTGTTGGGATAAATTCAAGGTCATGGCTCACATCTAGCTGTATGAAATGTGACGACAGTTGTGTGGCAGTAAATTTTGCATCAGTAATTAAAAGGGCAGTACTGCCTGTTGTCTTATTTGGCTTCATCACACAGAATTTCTCAAAATGATTTTTACAGACATAACACTCAATGCTTACAAACTCCACACATGGGAGACTGCATAGCGCATAAAGGAACACCTGTACAAAAAGAAAAAAAAATCATTGTTTAAATTGACAGAAACTTTTTTGTTAAATAAAAACAAAGATTGGCAAGTGTTTTATGTTTAAATGTTTAACTACTATCTTGTTGACTGAAATAAGTCACAATCATTACATGCCAGAACTGAAGTAGGGAAGACACAAACAATAATAGGTTAACAAGTCTGATGTTAATACTGAAAATGTGAAGGAGGAGAACCACTACCCAAGGCAAAATCAGCAACATTTCTTGAAAGTAATTTTCAGAGAACCAAAGAAAGTGCAGATTCTCAGTGGCAAGTGTTTCTCAGGTGAACCTAATGGATTTATACATATATGCACCTTGGCGACAAAACAGTCACGGTAGAATAAAACTACCAGCTGCTCTTTTGTCCCCTCTTGGGTCTCGCTTCTTTGTTCTGGCAACCTATGTTCTTATCACTATTTCTGTAACTTTTAGCGGCAAATACTAAACAAATTGACTAGCTAAGGAGGGCAAACCATAGGGCATCATATATGCCTGTTTGTCTCTCTTAAAGGGGCTAAAACTGTATGTCATATGCACACCCATGTAGCCAGCCAAATCACATTAGTGTTTTATATGCAAACAGGATTGGTTGAAGTACTAATAAGGCTTAACCAACGCCATATGTACTGAATTAATTTATAACTATAGCGATACTGTTTTTTTCTGTTTGATACTATTTTGAAATATTGAAATATTTTGGCCATATCATAGCTGATTTTCTCCATTGCAGTTAGCATTTATGGCTCTACTGTGTTGCGCAATTACTGTTAGACTATTCTTATACAGTTCTTAAGTACTGTTTTGGATATTCCCATGTACTTAACATTGCTTGGTTTGGTAGAAAATTTATGATTGTTTTTTTTTCTTTGCCTACTGACGACAAACCCCACCCATCAAATCTCGTGCTTGGGGAACCTGTATTAGGTTGGGCTGTTGAGTGATTGTATTTTTCTTAAATAATACACTGCCATTCTGCTTGGGCTATAGAGCAACTAAATTGTCTTACTTGAAATGTATTACACTGAAATGAGAGTGTTCTTTTAGTTGTGTCTTATACTGTATTGCACTGTAGAGTGAATGTTTTTTACTCGTGTCTTACACTTCTAAACTTGCATTTTTCCTTCCATAGCTTGGACTGTAGAGTTACTAGATTGTTTATATATAGTCTCTTACACTGCCTACCTCTGCATTGTACTTTAGCCATATCAGCTGCTTTTCTATTAGTACATCTTGAACCTACTCTCCCAACTATTTCTACATTCCACCTACATTCTATCCTTGTCTTTCCCTACTTACTGTATGACTATAGACAGTCCTCCTCCTCTGACTATTGCCTAACTATCTCTTTACTCGAAGCTCTTAAATAACCTAACCCACTAACTCTCTCTCTCTCTCTATTTTTATAGTAATCCACTCCAGATGCGCCCTCCCTGCCAATATAATTAAAAGAACTACCTCCTGCTTAACGCAGAAGACTCACTGAACCTGCCTGTTAGCCGTGGTCAGCTTGAACACTGCTACTGTGAGGACTCCCCAATACAATTATTGTGAATGTATGTAGCTAAAGGAAACTACCTATAGACTAGCTAATTAAACTACTTCCTAATACCCATGTTGTGCTTGTCTGCCCTCCCGAGTGTGTGTCTTTAGCAGCCTGCTGCAGACCGCTTGCTACTCTCCCCCCTCCAGTCTCTAAACCCTGAATAATCATTTTACCTCAAAGACTTACTTAACACTTTTGCTTGCTTACTATCCTTCCTTGTGCCACTAGGTGGCAGCACCTACCAACACAATAGCTAGTACTACACTATTCTCCTGAGGTTTAGTTCCTAAAGCTGGCTAAACTCTTTTTTTAATTCATACTCTCTATCTCCTTAACTGTTATACAGCCTCTCCCCCTTGCTAAAACATGGACATATTTCCAGCCTGTTAACAAAGCTTTTCCCCTTAACAGTTTTTCATTACATTACCCACTTACCATAGTATTGTACTACAGCTGCTGATACTTTTTCTGATACTTTTTCTGCTGCACTCTCTTCACTTGCTGTATCCTGCTCCGTTCACCCTACGGGGTCACTCCACTCCCCTTCCTGCCCCTGTGCTCCTATACTTATTGCAGAAATAAACACCCCCCCTCATACAACTACCAATCAGATCTCCCTCAGGTTTTTTTTAGACCACTCCCACTCCTACACCACACCATCCTACTATCATACTTTCTCCTCCCCACCTCTCACCCTCTTCCACCTCATTCATTAACTAAACCCTATATGTACCAACCTCTTGTACACAGCCACCTTGTAAACCTACCTCTACCCCCTCTCACTTCCACCACACCTACTTTTTCCCCTTTCCTCGATCAAACTCCATTCTATACTCTTTCCTAGATCTGATCTCCCACTATGTATACCTTAATGCTCACCAACCTTCTACTACTTCAACTAATCTTCTTACATCATCTCACTGCACCCCATGCACCATTACCCTCCTTCCATAAACACCCCACCAACCCACTCCCAAATGATTAACCTAACTCAAAAATTGACTTCATCATCTCTTCCTCTTTCCTACCCTTAAACCTTCTAGTCCCTAAAATAAAAATATCCCCTTCCTACTCCCTAACTCCAGAAAAGAAGACAAAGCTTATTAGATACTACCCACTCATACCAAAATCCAAAAGTTTCCCCACCAATATACTTATAGCAGGTGATATTCATCCAAACCCAAACCTTACCTCTAGTCCAAACATCCCTCCCACCTCAGCTCCTCTAACTACTCCCGTAAAACAAATCTCCTTCTATTCTATTAATATCAGAGGCATTCTCAACAAACTTAGTCAGTTCCATGTTTGGATAGCAAATCATACCCTTGATGTCATTGCGTTAATAGAAACCTGGCTCAACCACACAACCTAGATAAAGATATCCTCCCCCCTCGGCTATAACATGATTCGCCTAGACCAAATGAACAAAAAGGGTGGGGGAGTTGCCGTAGTCTATTCTAGTAATCTCACTGTTTCTCTCATCACAAATCCAAAGCCATCTTTCTACCCAGCAGAAATACTGGCAGTTAACCTTAAACTAAACAGCTACACTACAATCACTATAGTAGCCACCTACATTCCACCAGGTGATAATATTCCAATACTGGAAAACATTCTCTCCTATTTTTCCCTGAATATCCCAAATGAAACAATCCTCCTTGGTGACATGAACATCAATTGGCTAACCCTTAATAACCCTGGATCCACGCACAATATTAATCTATATTTTTTTACCAAGCTAATTACTATGCCAACACACTCTAACAACACCCACACTATAAATACCCTCATAGATTGGATTCTTGTCTCAGCTCCATCCAGATATCACAATCCTGAAACTCTTCCTGATTCCCTGAGTGACTACTCACCTATAAAATTGCTAAGATATACTAGTCACCTCCCAAAACCACACACATTTTTTACCAGGCATAATCTCTCCAATTTTAACCCAGAAACTTTTAACACTCTACTATGTAGAGTAAACTGGGACTTCTTCACTCAGCTTCCTTTAGTTGAGACTGTCATTGCTTTCAACTCTACTTTTCTGGACATCGTTAACTCATTAGCCCCACCTTGTAAAATCAGGACAAAAGCTAAAATATCTCCTTGGCTAACAAAAAGCACAAGAACTCTCATGAAGTCTAGAGATAAGTCCTGGAAAAAAATGGCTTCAAACAAAAAATCCCTATGATCTACAAAGATACAAAGAACAAAGAAACCTGGTCAAAAGACTAATCAACAAAGACAAAAATAATTCTACTTTAACCCCCCCCCCCTTCAACACTAAAATCAGACCCAAAAAAATTCTGGCAAACAATCAATCAAATGCTCCATCCGGGAAACCCTACCTCATCCAACCCTACCCCAGAAAAGACACCAGTAGACACAGAAAACACCTTCAACACTTACTTTGTTGAATCAGTATCCAATCTCTTTAACTCAAATAGCTCCAACACAAAAATAACCACAAACCTAGCTTTCTCTTCTACAACAACTTCTTCTAAAATCTTTTCTCTCAAGCCCATCCCTACAACCCACATCCGTACCTTACTCTCCAAACTTAAACCCTGCTCTGTATCTGCAGATAACATCACACACTACTTTCTCCAGTCAGCTGCCCACTCACTTGCCGATCCTATCTCTATTCTCATAAATCAATCCATCTTAGAATCTAAAGTGCCTTCCATCTGGAAACACTTCTATACCATACCTATCCACAAAGGAGGTAACTCCACTGAAATCTCTAACTTTAGGTCTATTGCCATCCTCTCCCCTCTATCTAAAGTTCTTGAAAAGTGTATTCATACTCAAGTCATGGATCATCTCTCACAAGAAAACCTACTTACACCTACTCAACATGGTTTTAGACCAAAACATAGTACCTATATGGCACTCATATCCTTTTTTAATACTATTTTCTTGGTCAGAGATGATCATAAACGTATCTCCTGTCTCTTCCTTGACTTCTCCAAGGCCTTCAATACTGTCTCTCACTCTCTGATACTATCTCTCAGTCTCTACTACTAAACAAACTATCCAACCTCAATTTCTTTCCTGATACAGTGGCATGGTTTGAAAGCTATTTTAGAGAGAGATTCCAATCTGTAAAATGGGATGCTGCTTTATCAACTCCACTACAAGTACAAACGGGAGTCCCTCAAGAATCCATTTTAGGGCTATTACTTTTCAACATCTTCACAAACTTGCTCTATACCTCCTGCCCACACTCCTCTATTATACAATATGCTGATGACTCTACAGTTATAACTATAACTAACTCTCACTCAGAACTCTTAGCTACCCAGTCATCCTTTAACTCAGTAGAAACATGGCTCTCCAACAATCAACTCATCCTAAACCCTAAAAAAACAAAACTCCTACTCTTCCTCCCTAAAACAACTAACCACATCAAGACCTCCTTCGCTATCCAGTCACTCAATAAGACACCAATTGTAGCCAAATCAAGCTCAAAACTCCTTGGTATTACAATTGATGACCAACTAAAATTTGATCTCCACATACATAATTGTATCAGGAAAACTCACCTTAAGCTCGGTCTACTATATACAAATAACAAATTTCTTACTCAGGAAGCCAGAATAGCCCTCACTCATGCCTATCTTCTTCCCTGCTTAACATATTGCTCTCAAATTCTTACTAACCTTAACTCCTCTCTCCTTGCTAGACTTCAGACTACTTATCACAAAGTAGCTAGATTTGCAACCCAACAACCCTACAGATCTCACCACTGTCTCTCACTAAGATACTTAAACTGGCTTGAAATGTCCCAACTCCTCCTTCTCTCTCAGCTCCAAACCATACACTCAACCCTATATCAGCCATCTTTCTGTCCAGCCTTAGACTCTATTATCTCCCACTATGCTTCTACAAGAAACCTTCCCAAGACCTTCTAAAAAGCTACAAGCCCAAATCTAAAGCAGGACAAAACATATATAGCTACCACCCCTCTATTGAATGGAACAAACTTCCCCTCGAGATTCGAACACAGGTATATCCCAAACAGTTTAAACTAACACTAAATTAATATTTCAATAAGAAATGGATCTCCCAATGCTCAAACCCTCCTTGAAAACTTTCCATTCTCAACTTTTCCTCAATCTATGTACTTCTCTCTGTAATACTCACATAACTACTGGTCTGATTTGATATAAAAAAAAAAACTGATTTTTATACTTTATATTCCTTTCTGCTTAACTAATATATGTACAACCAATTATCTGTACAAGATTTAGCTGTATTTGACTTGTATAAAATATATACTAATGCACTTAGTGTTATACTTGTATGTACTGGAGCTTTTGTCCCCGGGCCTCTGCTGAAAAAGGTCCTCGGCTCAGTCAGACATTCCCGGTCAACAAATATAAAATAAATAAATAAAGCAGGGTAGATTAAAGAGGAACATTACATGCTTGGATTTTAGAAAGGCCATCATGGCTCATATTTACCAAGGGAAATATGTTTTGGCAACCTAGGAATCTTAAATATGGGTCATGTAATTGTGAAATAGGTTAGAAACTGCCCAATGACATTCCTTAGAGAGTGAAAAGAAGGAATAGCATAAATTACCTTGAGAGGAAAGTGGCAAGTGAGATGCCACATTGGCTTATGTAGAAGCAATACCTTCACTGGCTATATTGTACAGTATTTGGGTGGAAATGCATGGCTTTCTGTCAAGGGCATTAAGATCTGCAACAGACTGAACAACAGAGTAACATGAGAAAAATATTTATGTGAATTCTTCACTGGTGACTCTCTAGTCAGAGTACTATGTGAACAGATCACTGTTGATACCCAAGTTGGAGTACTATGTGAACAGATCACTGTTGATACCCAAGTTGGAGTACTATGTGAACAGATCACTGTTGATGCCATAGTTGAACAACTGTGTGAACAGATCACTGTTGATACCCTAGTAGCCATAGTATGTGAACAGATCAGGGGCGACACCTTAGTCAGAGTGCTATCTGAATGGATAACTGGTGTCACCATAGTTGGAAAACTGCATGAATGGGTCACTGGTGCTACCTGAGTTGGAGTACTACATGAATAGATCAGGGGTGACACCATAATTGAAGCAGTATGTGAATGGATAACTGGTGACAGCCTAGATGGAATACTGAATGAATGGGTCATAGGTGACAACCTAGGTAGAGCACTATGTAAATGGATCACTAGTGACACCCTACAAGGAATACTATATAAATGGATCACTGACAACACCCTAGTTTTGAGTACTATGTGAATGGATCACTAGTTACACCCTAATTGGAGTAATATGTGAATGGAGCATTGGTGACACCATAATTGGAGTACTAAGTGAATGGATCACTAGTGACAACCTGGTTGGAGTACCCTGTTTGAGTACAGTGTGAATGGATCACTGGTGAAACCATAATTTGAATATTATGTAAACAGATCTGGTGATACCCTAGTTAGAATATTATGTGAATGAATCACTAGTGACACAGAAGTTTGGAGTACTATGTGAAAGGACCACTGGTTACTCCCTAATTGAAGAACTATGAATGGATCCTTAGAGTACTATATGGATGGACCACTGGTGACACCTGTGAGGATGTGAGGTATTGCCAGTGATGCCAGGAGGTGTAGGGCAGTGGATGTGTAAGTTATGCCAGCATAGGTAGCTAGAGTTTTGTAATGAATTATATGTCATTTTGGGAGGGTGGCCTAATGGTTAAGGTGTTTGCCTTACAAACACAAGGTGCAGGGTTTGAGTCTCACAAGGGATAAATGGCTAGGCTTACAATGGCTTGCAAGGGCAGTTAGCTTAGTACTAATCTATGAACCTATGAACCTATTTGTACAGGTGCTTGTGTTGAGAATGTATTTGTAAAGCTGCATGTGTTATAAAATGTACCAACAGTGGGACCTGCTGGACAGAAAAGAAATACACCTGTATATCAGACTGTATTGTAACTGTTGACATGAGTATATTGTAACAGAGGATACTGGAAGAGAAGAGGTTAATCTTGGTCCAGCTAACTTTGAAAAATAGTCTGAAATTAAATTACCTGGTTTAGGCCTTAAAGATAGTGGGCAGGATTCACAAAGGCTTGCACGGAGTGTAAGAGACGTGTAACACTCCATGCAAGCCTCGTGATCCAGGAACAGCCTGAAACTCCGTGAAAGAGACCAGCTAAAACATCTCTTACATGGACTGGGCGTGGATATGCTAAATAACTCACTTGCAGCCGAAAGGCATGCAAATGAGGTAGAGTAGTGATCCACGAAACAGAAAGCAGCCCGTGTAAGAGCCGTTTTAGCTGCAGAAATGTACTCAGTTGACAACTGAGTACGTTTCTGCAAAAATCACAATGGAGCCATGTCAGCTCCAAATAAAGGGTGCATATGTGTCAGACAGCATGCCAATGGCCAAATATGTGGCCATTGGCAAGGTACCCCGATGCAAATATTAAAAAAATATAAACGGGCTGCACTGTATAAAACATAAAAATGAAGGTTATAAACCCACAAATGTGGGTTTTATGCAATACATGGAATGACAATGGAGGGACCAGCAGACCAAAAACAACATGGCCACCGTGTAGTGGTTGCTAAGGGGGGAAGCTGAGTCTAAGACATGTAACTAAGCATTAGTAGGCAATCTGATGTAAATGAGGGTTAGGATACTGAATCCCACAGTCACATAACAAATGAGCACAGTCTGAGTAGTGTAAGAGATACATAAGGGGGAGGAATAGAGTAGGAGATAGGTGACATCACAGGGGGGAATGGTAGAAAGAAATGCAGTTCATTGGAGGTCAGTGTTACATGACAGATGACAGACACAGATCATGGAAAGAGGAGTGCCACAAGATAAGCATGGGAAAGTCAAGAAATGGAAGGTGTACACTGTTACTGGCACCAAAGTTTCTTGCTGGGTGTGCATGCGCACGTGTGGAACCATGAAGCGCGAGTAGGGCAGTGTGTGCACGTGTAAGGCAGACTGAGCATGTGGGAGTGTGTTGGTAGATTTGTAACACTGTTTGCACTGGTGTGCGTGCGTTTTAACCCGAATAGGCAGATCCTGAACCATGTAAGCATGTGTGCGCACGTGTAAGCCACTGTGAGCGTGTTTCTGCTGGTATGCACGCTGCTCCCCCCTGAGGAAACAGAAAGGAAAAAGGAAGCAACAGAATTAGTAGGAAGCTAGCAGGGAATACTGCTGGAGCTAGCAGGTGAAAACAATTAGAAGCAGGCAATTACACAGGCAGAATAGTAGCCCAGCACAGCACTTAAAACTCTGCAAACAGCAGTGCAGGATGTTTCTCTCAAGAGACACTGCAAGACAGGAGTAAGCTATTAGAAGTGAAAACTGAAAAAGCTGAACTCAGAGCAGAAATGCTAGGGGCTGCCATAGCTGTCATAATGAGACATAGGCGACTTGCTGAGGGTGGTGACAATGCAGATGGTGCCAGACAACCCACAGTGAGGAGACGGAGAAGAGTGTACAGGCCCAGGGTCACCTACTATGGTTTACATGAGCTGGAGATAGTAGAGCGCTATAGAGTGGACAGAGAGCTCCTGCAGCAAATAGTCGAGCTGTGCAGGCCACGCCTCACACACAGAACCAACAGAGGGGAACCCATCCCAGTGGAAACCAAGGTATGTGTTGGCCTAAGAATACTAGCAACAGGTACCTTCCAGAGACCAACTGGTGATATGATGGGGATATCACAGGCATCAGCCTCCAGGGTACTGCACCAGTTCCTGGATGCCATGTCAGCACATGTCGGTGATCATGTATATTTCCCCAATGCCCGTGAGGTATTGGCCAGCAAAATGCATCTCTTCCAGCAAATAGCGGAATACCCTGAGGTAGTGGGTGCAATAGACTGCATGCACATATGCATCAAAGCACCAGCCGGTGAGCAGGGTAGGGCCTACATTAACCGCAAGGGCTTCCCCTCTATCAACTGTCAGGTCGTGTGTGATGCACAGGGCATAATAATGAATGTGTGTGCTGGCTTCCCTGGGAGCTACCATGATTCCCACATCTGACATTTGACGCAGCTGTACCAGACATTTGCCAATGGGGACATCCCACACGGACACGTAGTGGGGGATGCAGGTTATGCAATGGAGCCGTGGCTGATGACACCCATCAGAAATGCACACACACCTGAACAGGAAAGCCATAATGAGGCACACGCACAAACACGTAATGTAATAGAGCATGTGTTTGGGCTGCTCAAGTCATGGTTCCGGTGTCTGGACACATCTGGTGGAGCCTTGCAGTACTCACCAACTACATGTACCCAAATTGTCATGGTATGTGCTATGCTACATAATATGATCTTGCAAAAACAGCTGCAGCAGGGCCAGCATAGGGCTGGGCCAAACAGCCCACCACCATTGCCAAGGCCATCACAGGCAGAGCATGACTCGGAGGAGGAACAACCTGAGCCTGCCCCAGTAGGCAGAAGGAGGCATGCCCAGTATGCCCTGGCCTTGGCAAAGAGGCAACACATCACACATACACTGGCTCAGTAGGAACCCTGGGAATGATACCCCTCTCTGACTCACTCAAATAATAACAGGGATGCCTAAAATGACATGACCTGCTCACAAACATGTACAGGGAGTGTAATATGTGCATCCGACAGAGGCAGCCCTGCAGCACCACCTGAGGCATGAATGTCATGTGTTAAGTAATGTAACACCATGTACTATATGCACACTTGAGGACCCTGACTAACATCCACCCTCACCAAGCATGAAGCCACAAAATGACGATGGGATGATCAATTGCAATAACTAGATGAAGTAATGCAGTTAGTCAAAGGGGAGCCAATGTGTTTCAGCCTGGGAAGACATGCTGAGCATGACATGATGCACCATCTGCTAGGGGTGGTGTGCACCTATCAGTCCAGGCCCCATGGATACTGGCAAAGGCTGTCAGTACCCACAGCGTGCCCTGAATAGGTAAGTCTCAAAACACAAACCCACCTTCATAGGTACCACAAGGGATAGGAACCTAGATGTAATGCTACCCAATGCCATAAGTCAAAACAGCAAGATGCGTGCAGTGTAAACGCACACAGTATGGAGAATGCTGATATCTGTCCTGTAATAGAAAACTGGGTCAAGGCTCACATCAGCACCCTAACACTACCAGGTTACACCTCATACTGTGCTGTACAGCCTCAAACCATGGAACAAGCTACAAAAGGAGGGTGACTAGCAATAATTGTCAAGGATAACCACACCCCCATGTTGGTACCACAACAAGAAGCAGCATGGATTAGCCATGGTCAAGTACCAGTGGCTAAAACCGCCTCCCAGTATATAGCCTGCTGCAGACTACTGTCCTAACACCAGGAACTGCACCTGGCCTATGTTGGAATACATGAATATATCAAGCCCCCCAAACCACATTATATTGGTTGACTGAAAATACCCAGACATACACTGGGAGCATTATACTAGCACCAACACAGTAGGAGAAAAGTTCCCAGAATCCATAAACCAAAATGCCCAGGAACAATGTACCACTCCCACAAGAGGGGTAAGCATACTGGATGTGATAATCAGCAACATGCGTACTGGATGGCAAGATGAGAAGTGTATCCCTCACTGGTAAGACCAGACCATAGAGTAATCACACCAGATATACACATCCTGACCACAGTCCCTGGCCAGAAAACCACATTGAAAAACATGTGTAAAGCATAAGTTGCACCCCTTCATACTGATGTGGAATCCACTAAAGGCCCTGTGCAGGTGCAGAATATGGGACACACCGCAGAACCTGTTATACAGGCATTCCATGAACACAGCCAGGAATACTTGGATTTTGCAATCACAAATAACAACAAGACACAATGCCATACACACAGGCATCTGGCATGCTGGACTCCAGCCATTACCAAACCATGCAAGAGAATGAGGAAGCTACTACATGATAGAGCAAACATAAAAAGGGAAGTAATCACTGATCAGTAGTATGGCAATAAAATATGTCCACACATACAATCCACTAAGGCCAGCCACAACAAGTAGAATCTGTGAATCCTGAGGCAATGTTACACCTGCCCTAAGTACACAGACAACCCTCATATCCCCCCAATAAATACAAATATATGTGAGAGATGCAACCATTTATCCAAACCGGAGGCTGAGCTCCCCCAACTCAGTACTGTCAAAACTAGTCAGGAGGAGAAGGTAACCACATACACCATATCCCAGTCCCACATAGACCTATCACAACTGTAAACCAAACACATAAACACAGAAAAACATTCCCGGAGGTCCTAATTACAAACACACCACACCAACAGAGGCCTCCAAAGCAGACCCCAAGCAACCACAACCTCCAAACATAGCACATGCAACACATAGTACACAAAGCTGATGTGCCAAACAGTCACAGGCCAGAAGGAGAAACAACATGCCTGATACAGTTGTAATAGGTGTCTGTATAGGCAGACACACTGCTGTCCCACTCACCAGACTGAACAAGGGAAAGGGTACAGTAAGCTGCCTGTAGGCTGCCACAATATGCCACATAACACAAGTATGCAGGTCATCCCAAAGCAAGCAGAAATATGATGCACTCATTGTCCATGCTGGTGTGAATGACCTGAGATGTACCTCCCTGGACTACATGAAAAGAGACATGGATGAGCTCTCTGAGTATGTACTCCAGGCCGGTATGACACTGGCCATTTGCAGCATCCAACCCTCACCAAGAATGATGCCACAGTACAAACACAGAATGATCAGCTTTAACAGGTGGCACAATTACAGCTGTCAGTCCAAGAGGATCTAATGTCTGTCTGCTTGAGATGTCATGCATGACAAGCCATGCTGCTGTTACAGGGATGGCTTGCACCTGTTACCCCTGGGCATCTGGATACTGGATAAGGCCTTTGCCACCTCCATAGAGCCGTACATAGGCAAGGCCGAAAAGACTAACCCACCACCCTAGAAAACATAAGTGGTAAGAAACATAAGGGTAATGCTGACCAATGCCAGATGTGTAAACTGCAATATGCATGCTCCTGAGGCACTTCCCAGTATGGAGAACATCGATGTCTGTGCAGTGACAGAAGCCTGCTGCAAGCCTACTGACAGCACACCAGCACTACCAGGTCATACCTCATATCATGCGTTATGGCTCCAACACCTGGACCAAAACATCAAAGGAGGGGGAGTATCCATATGCAGCATAGACACCCATATGGCCAGGTAACTGACAATGCACGAAGCAGCGGAGACCACCCATGTGCACCTAACTGTAGTCAAAACTGCTGTACAGTCTGTAGCATGTGACAGACCACACTCTCACACACAGGAACCCCACCCAGACATCCTGAAGACACTGGACAGTATGAATGTCCCACCAAATACCAAACAAGGTACTCACAAATTACCACATAGGTGGTAACCCATTATGTATGCAAGGAGTAATCAGGGACCTAGGGAAGCAAGTCGACAGTAACCTGTCATGTGAATCTCACAATGCCAATGTGGCTAGGAAGACTGTCTATATTGGACACCGTATCATGAAAGGATTCACATCTACATCAACAGAGGTCACTGTGCCCCTGTACTGTTCTCTTATCAGACCCATAATCTAGTACAATGACTCATATGGGATGTACTGTACCTGACACCTGCAGCGGTTAGGAAGACCTCAAAGGTACCTCACCAAGAGGATAAAGGGTGTCAAATATATGTCATATGCTGCCTGGCTGTAGACACCCCAGCTGAATGCAGTCACAGACTGCCTACACAGAGGCATTGTATGTCTGTTGTACAAGGCCATGTCCAACACAGGAGTAATGGATATGCTCCACCCCAGGAAATCAAAGCCACTAGAGCTGTGAGAGTGACAGATGTCAACCTCAACACATAATGAAATAGGATGTGCTGGAGGGACAGATACATAACCCAGAGGCTCCCCACACCCTGGAACAGGATCCCACTCCATGTTAGGCACAGCCCCTCACTAACACCCCTCAACAGGAATATTGCCAAGTGGATGGATGATCGTAGATGTACACTGGGGGTCTTCACTGTGTCACGTCCGGACAGAGGCACAGTAAAGAAAATCATAAATGGCCATAATAGTCACATAGCAAGGGGCGGCGAAAGACACACACACTCTGGCTAGGCTTACTAATGCCCTAGGGTGGATAGCCTAGTATGAACTTATGAACTTATGAAGATACAAATTGTACAGGACACTAAGGATAATCACAAGGCTTACTCAACTGATGGTAGGAACCATGTTGGGAATTCACAGATATGCTCCGAATCACACAGATATTACAAACAACATACCAAACACACACACATATTGCCAACATACAACCTGACAGGTGCAGTGCAACCCCCGCCCAGAATGCAAAATATCTATCCCAGCAGACTGCTGGCCCCCTGACATTGCAGATGCTGAGGTAACAGCCATCATCTACAAAGCAAAACACACAGCAGCAAAGTATGAGATGGTGTCCTGGGCTGAGGCCAACATGGACTCCAAGAAGAATGGAATGCCAAATCACACTACTGCTCAATGTCAGCCTTACCACAGGATATGTACCCAAAGAGCAGTGTACAACAACAGTGGTCCTTCACAACAAAGGTGTTGCCTGAATGGATACTGCAAACTACCACCCCAGGATCCTGACAAGCTTGGTCTGCACAGCTATGGAAAGGATCAGCATGTACCGCAGACATAAAGCTATCGGGGACCTACTGACACCGGACCCTACCCAGTGTGGCTGTCGTAAGTGCAGAACCTGCCCCTAAACATGTTTGACCCATTTGAAACAGTCATTAAGGTCATCGATGAGGGCAATGTGGTCCACACAGCGTAGCTGGACCGTGCAAATGCTTCCAGACAATACCCTACGTGTTCAGTATGGATATGTTCACCAGCTTAAATATAAACCCCTATGTCAGTAGAGGGGTTGCAAACCAGACCAAGGACAGAACTGACACGGTCAGACATGCTGCATCCATGTCAGACTACAAAGCAGATATAAGTGGCATCCCACAAGGCTTGGTCCTGGGACCTCCCTTGTTCCATATATATGTCCCATAGGTACAGGCCAACATGGAAGGACTGTGACTGAACATGTATGCAGAGGAGTACAAACTGCCCACCATATCTGACCCCCAGCTGACACAAGCAACCCACAAAAGGGCCACATAGAAACAGACAACTGGTGCCATAGCCATGTCAGCAAGCTAATTGCAGAAATGTGTATAGACAACCACCGTGGATATACAGTAAGTGCCCACCAATTACCACACAGGTGTTAACCCATTACGTACCTAACATGTAATGAGAGACCTGGGGACACAAGGTGATAGATATCCTGCATTGGACAAACATGTGGCTGTAGTGTTCACAGAAACATACCATATACCCACCCAATCATGAAGGTTGTCAGATCTAGATAAGGGGAGGTCACTGTGGCTCTGCAGTCATCCTTCATCAGCATCACAAATGACTACAATAGCCCCTGTGGGATGTACCTCAGCAGACACCTCCATCAACTGTAAAGTCCACAACAGTACCTCACCAGGAGTAGCAAAGAGCATGAAAACAAACTGCAGCTTCACACACTGCCATACTGCCCACCCAGAGGCAAGCTGTGCCTGATGTATGAAGCCATGTCCAAGCTGGAATCAATGAACATGCTGCACCTTGTACAATCTGAATGGCAGTGAGCTATGCACATGAGAGACCTGAACCCCAACACTGACATACATAGGACAAGCTGTACTGAATTATCCATAACACAGTAGCCACCCCCACTCTTGAGTAAACTCCCAGTAAAGGTTAGCCAGAGAGTCACCTATCGACACCCCTCAAGAGGAACCCTGATGAGTGGATGGGAGATGGTAGGTTTACCCCGGGTATCACTGTTATGTCACAGGTAGACGGAGGCACAGTATACTAACCATGACATATGTCATGGCAAACTCCAGTTACAATGTGTGTTGAAGGACAAACACACTCTCTGACTAGCATCAGAAATGGCCTAGGGAACATCGCTAGTGTTTGCCAATGTCCACCCATATTGTGGAATACACTACCAATGTTGGACAAGCCTGGTGTAGGTAGTCCATATCTGAACATAATGCAACATGGTCATATGTGCACAACTGGCCACTACACAGTCTGTTGTGCTCACTATGAAGATGTCAAGCAGTGATAGGACTAAAGCCCAGGATACTGTCCACCACAGTGAAAGTACTGAACCAGTACACTATATGGTACTACAGTGTTAGGTCATTATGAAAGGATGTTGACGACTGTATGCAAAGTATCCCATGCAATCCCTGCAGGCACAGTATAATCCCTGTTGTGGTCAGACACGAAGCAGTTGGCCAGTAAGTACACAACATGACACCCAACACACAATCATAAACGTGAGATATTGTTGAAGTTCACACTCACCCAAATATGTGGTGGACTGCAGAGTTCAACATATGGAAAGCTCACAATGGGCATGCTCGCACACTTTGATAAATGAGGCATATGTCAGACAACATGCCATGGAAAGGCTGAACTGGGCATGCTCACACACTTAGGCTATATCTCCATTTAGCAGTTGGCCACACATATCTGGTATTTGTAATGTCATTCCAGGAACCAGCCACAACACAGCAATCTGCCCAGTGCACACAGTAAATGACTACAGAGACATAAGTGATATAGTGGATCCTCATATTCAAACATCTTCCACAGATACACAAGTTGTTCATAGGAACAGGGAATGCTATGGCAATAAAGACCTGCAAACTGTCTAACAGCAACAAATATTGTGCATCTGACAATTAAACATATGGGTGTAGAGGTCAATACTAGGCTGTTTGCCCTAGGGAATGACAGCTTAGCCAGAGTGTGCTTGGCATCTGCATCCCCAGTACAGTAGGCTACTGTGCCACTGTAAAGTAGGTCACATAAGGCAACATGTGAGGCTAGTGTGCTGTGCTTCTGTCAAGCAGGGGCACAGTGGAGATCCCAGGGTTTGAATGTGCTAAGCCACATCCATGTTGTTGGTGTGTGCTGGAACAGGGTTGCTGAGGACCTCTAACAGTAAGTGGGCATCAATAACAGACTGAGGGGAGCCCAATCTGTATTGTCTGGACAATTCCAGTGTCAACACTGTGTTGTGATGATTATCTGGGATTGAAGTGTCGTGCCGGTACTGTTCACAGATGTCCTCCCTCTGTGGGCTACAGCTCTGCAATGTATTAGCTCACTCTGTCTGTTGGACGGCTCTTATATGGCTGGTGTACACCTGACAGGTGTCCTGTTGTGGAGCAGTCATGGGTATATGTGGGATAGCATGATCAATGCAAACCTTACACATGCTCATAGAATGCAATTGTCAAGGATTATGCAGAGTGGCCAGTATAGTCCCCCAGCATGGGTCCTTTGAAGTCGTCCACTCCACTCTTCACAAGTGTAGAGTCTGCTTGTGCTAAATACAGTTTGTTTGCAGTGACAACCTTGCCTGGGGGTGGGGATGGGATATGGATGTCCAGGGAAAGGTGGGTATGGTCAGATATCAACAATGGTGGTCTACCTCTGGTGTAGAACATTGAGTACCCATGTTGCAGATGTACAGGTGCAATATGTATTCCCCCATGTGGCTGTGGTGAGTGGTTCTGCCATAGCACATGGACCCACAAATTGTAGTGGCTGTAGGGTAAAGTTGTAGAGGCCTGAGTAGTTCCCACACACAATATGCCTGTACCTGATGTTAACAACTGGAATGGTGTATGTGAACACCTGCATATCCTGGCACTGTTCCCAGGGAAGCAAAGTGTGTGTCCTGGATGTGGGAGTGGTGTTCTGGACTGGTTGTGTTGTGTGTTACAGGTCCTGTGGTCACGAAGCATGGTATAGAACATAACCTGCCAGTGCGATGTGCATATCTGACCCTGAAGTAGGTGGCTGCAAATGCATATATATGTTATCCCCCACCTGACAGGTAGTACTAGATGTACATACCTCTGTAGAAATAAAGATGTCAGCACCCTATAAATACTGCAGGTGCAGAACAGATGCCCAGTAATTCGGATAGCATGCTCTGCTAATGTGTCTCCCTTAAGTGCCATAATATAGTTAGGTAGGAGTTTGAACTATGCAAATGCTCAGTGTGTGTGGGTGAGCGGGGTTGATGTGTGTGCAAGTCTGTGTGAGAGAAGTGTCCCTTTTGGCAACTGGGAAAACACTCTACAGAATGCACATTTCCCTATCTAAGCACTGATGATGATGTCAGCACCCTATAAGTACAGCAGGAGAAGGGAAACCTCCCAGTAATGCAAATAGCGCACTCTGCTAATGAGTCTGTCACGAGTGTCATAGCATAGTTAGGTAGGGGTTTGAATCCTGCAACTGCCCAGTGTGTGTAGAGGGGGTTTAGTATGTGTGCAAGTCCGTGTGAGGGAAATGTCTCTTTTGGCAACTGGGAAAACACTCTACAGGATGCACATTCCCCTATCTAAGCACTGATGATGTCAGCACCCTATAAGTACAGCTGGTGAAGAGACACTTCCCAGTAATCCGAATAGCGCACTCTGCTAATGCGTCTCTCTCAAGTGTCATAACATAATTAGGTAGGGGTTTGAAACCTGCAAATGGTAAGTGTGTGGGTTTGGATGAGGGGAGTTTGTGTGTGTGCAATTCTGTATGAAAGACATGTGCTTTTTGGCAATCAGGAGAACACACTACATGATGCACAATACCCTTTCCAAACACTGATGATGTCAGCACCCTATAAGTACAGCCGGAGAAGAGGAACTTCCTAGTAATCCGAATAGTGAGCTTCGCTAATGTGTCTCTCTCACGTGTCGTGACATAGTGAGGTAGTGGTATGAATCCTGCAAGTGGCAAGTATGTGTGTGTGTGTGTGTGTGTGTGGGGGGGGGGGGGGTAGTAGGGTGTGTAATTGCAAGTGTGAGAAAACAGTTCCTTTTGGCAAATACTACAATACACCAGATGCTGCATATTCCCCCAGTAAACACAGGGGATGTCACCACACTATCAGTACAGCCAAACAGGGCTACTTGCCCAGTAATGCCAATAGTACTACTGGGTCTATTACCACTGTCAGAGCACAGATAGGTATGTTTTGTAAACCCACAACTGCCACGTGTGGTTATGTCACACAATATGACCATGTGTGGGTTGTTGTTCATAACAATGCATGCCATTGCCTAAACCAGCAATGGCAATGCACACATGATGTATGTGTGTGACACATACACATATACCTGTGACATTCAGTAGTTACCATGTCTGACACGTGCCTCAGGTGGATAAATGGTATCAATGCATAACAATATGACTGTGTCTTACTGTGCAGGCCACACGCGGTATGTGTCTATACAGTGTGGGTTGTATATGGTATAATACCTACAGCAGGGGATACACATCTGGTCTGGGCCATATAGTCTACATGTAGTCGATGAACAGGTGCTGCATGTTCCCACCTGTTGTGGGAGTGGTAGCATGTTGTTCCACGGCAATTCAGTGACTACATGCTGGGAACCTTTCAGCTAGTGTGTTGTAGCTACAGTAATGCTCACGCACAATGTTATAAAGACATTTCTTGAGACTGTCATATTGCCAGTGTTGTTAGGGAGGATAGGTGGGTTTCCTGTGTATGGGAGGGTTGTGTGCACCAGGCTATGAACCAGAAGGCAGTCCAACACACTGTTAGCTGCTCATGGATAGGTCCTGATGCTTTGTGCTGTGCCAACTGCTGCTGGCACTATGGGGGCATCCGCGGGCCTGTTTTCGTCTGTGCCAACTGCCAGCTGCTGCTGTTGCTGATATACGGCCATGTCGACGCCACAACCGTCCACCATTGCCCTGGCTCATGGACATGTGGTTGTGGAACTGCTGTAATATGTCCCCACAACGTCTGTCTATGACATCAGTGAAATTACGGATAGCATCCGCAATGTCACGCATACTGTCAGTCATGACTGTGCAACATGCTCTCAGCTCCTTCAGACCCTGTCTGGTGTACCTTTCCATATGTGACTGTGCCTGCATGACAGCCCGAAACATAGCTGAGGTTGACAGACCTCTTTGGGCATGTCTGCCAGAGGCAGTACGCCCACGGATGCTCCCAAGAGAACCCATGGGCAACTGTCTGTGTGGTACCATCGCAGGACCCTGCCCATGGCTGCTGTGTGGGAAAGCATGTGCCACAGATACCACATTACCCTGGTCAATGCCCACTGTATCCTGTCCATCACCTAGGGACAATGGTGACATAGGATGTACTGGCAGGATGACTGTGCGCAATGATGGGGTTGACAGCTGTGTACTGTCAACTGGCTGACCAATGATGGATCCTGACACACCTTCCTCTGCCATTACACAGATATCATCATTATCAATACCTGTGGCACCAGATTCAGGTTCCCTGCTGCAGGACACCAGAGCAGCACCAGAACCTGTGGGAGGAAGACAGGAAACACAGTTTACAATGTCTACACAATGTTACCAGTGATGCACTAATGCACACATGCACACATGCACACATGGACACATGCACACATGCACACGTGGACACAGGTACACATGCACACATGCACATGTGGACACAGGCACACATGCACACATGCACACATGCACATGTGGACACAGGCACACATGCACACATGCACACGTGGACACAGGCACACATGCAAACATGCACACATGCACACGTGGACACAGGCACACATGCACACATGCACACCCCGCAGTATACACACAGAGCACTACTGAGTTACACTAGTATTACTAGCACTATCAGGACTATTATAGGTATTGTTAAAACACAGTCACCAGCATGGATGGGCTGCCTTGCTGTAACACCGGAGGGACCTGCAAAAATGAGGAGATTAATGTCAGTGGGCATAACCGTGCCATTGATACTGCGTATAATACAGTGCAGTAGTACACCAGTTGCCTTTCAGATGTCAGCTGCTGATATTGGCAATATCACACCTGCACAATTACATACTATGTTGACAGCTACATACCACGGACACACCTTACACATGCATAAACTAACAGTGTACAGAACAGTCAAGTGTACATATGGCATATTACCTGCACGCTCCATGTCATGTTGCTGTGTGGATCCAGCCTCCATCATGATGCAGGTGTGTTGCTGTTGATGTTCCAGGGCTGGAGCCACAACACTTAGGAGTAGCCCCTCCAGTCTGGTGAGGGGGGATGTGTGGCCACCCCACCTCCTGTGGCGACCTGTTGCCTGTGGATATCTGATGCACGCTGACGGACATTTCTGATTAAATCACTGCAGTGATGTCGTACCTGCTCATATGTCCTATTATGCGTGCCAATGTCATTTACCCTACGGACAAGGTCTTGCCGCAGTGCAGCCCTCTCCTGCTGATTCTGGCTGGTGCGGGAAAACAGTATGTCATAATCCCACACCAGGCTCTGGTGTATCTCTTCATCTTCTGTAGTAGAGTAGGCAGGATTTCACTGATGCGCCATGTCCCTGGAAGAGAACAAAAACAGGATATCAGCAGACTATGTCAGCAATATATGGCACACATACTATACATGATACTCAACTGTAGTGATATACTACTACTCCCATATGTAGCACGTATGTGTCTCTTGGTGGATACACAAGTACATGGCCAGATATCAGTGCTCAGCCAACACCTGTGCAACAATACCTGCCACATTCCATGCAACATAGTAGCATGCCCCATCGGTCAGCACACTGAAACAGGTCCAATGCACAACCTCACTCTAGGGGTTCATACCAAGGTACTGTATGTGGAACGCCATCCACTAGTGTGATCTGGACACAAATTACTCGGCCTGGATATACATATCCCACCACCACCACCAGCACAGTAGACTACTTTGATATATATGTGATTAGACAGATATTCACTTGTTAGGACTGACATGGTATCCATGCAGCCCACTGGGCCAGTGGAAGCCACAACCCACACTGCTGACCCCTTTGCGAATGCTTCCCACAGACATCCCAAAGAATGCATGGAACATGCACACACATTTGTAACCCAGACCCTATGCACAAATATTAGGCATCCTGTCTGGTGGACCCCAGCCAAAGGCAGATTGTATAACGATAGAAGGAGACTACTGCAGGACAGAGCAGATTCACATAAAGGGAAGGCATCTGTGGTCAGCACTGGTAATAAGCTACAGTCTCTCATAACAACATCCACGGCCTACTCTGGGAGGGAAATGGCCACGAACACTATAGATAACCAGAAGGCCTTCTTCAGTTATGTTAGACATATGGACCAAATACCTCAGATATGCTCTGAGTTACTACACACCTACTTAACATTCACTGAACACACAGATATTGGCAACATTCTGGCAGACAGGTTCAGTGCACGTATCCCCCCTCCTTCTTCCCCACACTTAGAAATACTTATGACAGCTGAATGTAACCTCCCTATCATCTCAGATGTCCAGGTGAGGGCCGCCCTCAGCAAAGCAGAACACACAGCATCAATGTGACCTGATGGTATCCCTGGATGTGTGCTGCGTGAACTCCAAGAGGACATACAACCGCATATAAGACTGATATTTAACCATGGCCGTACTACGGTATATGTACCTGAACACTGGCATACAGCAACAGTGGTCCCACTCCACTAAGGAGGCACCTCTACTGACCCTGGGAACTACCTCCCCATAAGCTTAACCAGCCTGGTCTGCAAAACTATGGGATGATTCAGTATGGGACGCATATACAGCAATATTGGGTACCTGCAGACACTTGATCCCACCCAGTTTGCCTTTGTGATGGGCTGATCCTGCCTTTTGAACCTGGTTGACCTTTCAAATCAGTCACTGCAGCCATTGATGAGGGCAACGCAGTCCATACAGCCTACCTGGACTTGCCTAAGGCCTTCAATACAGTACTCCACTCAGGCATCATAGACAAGCTCATTAGCTTACATGTTACTACATATGTCACATGATGGGTTGCACACTGGTTGACATACAGAATCCATAATATCAATATTGCGGGAGCCATGTCAGACTCAATGCCAGTCACATGTGGTATCCCACAGGGCTCTGTCATAGGAGCCCTCTTGTTTGGCATTTACTTCTCAGATGTGAAAGCAATCATGTGCGGGTTGTGGATGACAAAGTTCCCAGATGAATGCAAACTAAGCGCCATAGTCGTTACACCAGCTGACACACACATCCTACAGACAGGCCTCACTGAAATGGACAACTGCTGCCAGGATCATGGCCTAACACTGAATGACATGTAATGTATAGTCATCCCCTTTGGGTGGAACTACGTGCACATAACATATCACATGGACATACCTATAGATACAGACCTATGACACATATGGAGGGTTCGCAGTATGTAGACTATTAACTTGTTACTTTACATTACCTGTGTTTGTTGCAGCTGGTTGCATTACCGTTACTACAGCTTCCTGCTGCTGCTAGCCCAGCTTGGTACTGACACTGCTGACAGCTTCAACTTAGTTTGTGTAACGTGTGTTGTTGTTTGTGTTCTTATTTTGTTTTTTTTTTTTCTTTCTCTCTCTCTCTCTCTCTCTCTGTCTGCCTCCGGACGGTGCAATGAAAGTATTACATGTGTGGAGTGTGAGTACAGGATGCTTTTGTAGGTATCTGCATAGGTCCATGTGATGGCCTCTGCACCAATTGTAAGCCAGCATTTGCTAATTGCATGCAGCCAGTTGTGTACTGATTGCAGTTCTCACTGTGATTTCAGGACAGTGCTATAAAAGGGTATGTGAGATAGGCATTGCCCTTTCAGATTGTAAGGGCGGGGACCATGCTGGTATGCTGTGGACACTGTTCTGTGAGTGTAAAGGTTAGTATTTCTCTTATGATTCAGGCTGTGTTGTAGATTCACATTTCTCCATTTCTCTCTCCTGTTTCCTGTAGTAAGTGTGTATGCCCACTGACACCTACAACTATATATATATATATATATATATATATATATATATATATATATATATATATATATATATATATATATATATATATATATATATATATATATATATATATATATATATATATATATACATTTATATATGTACATTAACTGACATTATTACCTACTAGCTACCAACTAGCATGGCTGTTTCTGTTCACACACTACTATTATAGAAATCCACTAGATTTGACAGTAAGTATACATGACATGCTTTGTGTACTACACATCCTATATTCCCTTTACATTAATTCCTACTATTACATGATATATTTATTTTAGCACAATGTTCTTGTATAACAGTCATGGCTTAGTGGTAGGTCATGCAGACTACTGTTTCCAAGGTCCTGGGTTCAGGACTGACAGTGGGATTTTATTTTGCTTTTGAACTGACTACAGAACCTGTCAATCAGAGTGACTAAGGCACTTTTAAGTAGTTGTAACCGGGTTAGCGCTGGTTTGTCTTGGGAGCCCGCATGCACTGGTGTTCAGCTCACAAGACACCCGCTTACAACTGCTTAACAGTGCTTACTCTGGCGCACACCAGCTATTTTCTTTGAAAGAAATTAAAATGGGGAGACAGGAAAGTGGTGAAAAGGGGTCACAAAGAGGGTAAGACAGTAGGGAAACAAGCTTGGGTTTTGCAGGAGGGATGTAGGTAAGGCCCATAGCTGCCCATTTCTTCATCAGCAACAGCTGTGCATATGTTTGTAATTTGGTGTGACATTTGAAACCTTCCACCCCTGAGAGAGGTGTCAGGACAACAATAATACTTGTTGTACAGCCAATTGTAATTGATAGTTTCCATGTCCAGCAGACATGTGTGCGGAATGGGCAGCTATGTATGGGGCGTAATTTTTTGTGGGTACAGAGTGCCCTTTTTTTTTGAGAGTGGTATGTCAGGTAAAGGAAGTCGGTATAGCTGGGGAGGTAGGTTGGGTAGGTCAACAGACAAGACAAACAAGACGCATACAGGGGCGGTGTATGACACGTGTGGGGGGGTTACACAATTGATGGGGACGGATGTTTGGATATCCAGAGCCCATGAGCCCACAGATGGCAACAGTGGAACTGATATCCCCACCCATGGGCAGTTGCCACTGTTCCTTCACTGCCCAGGATGGGGCTGTGCTGGGGGCTGTGTAGGCCAGGCAACAGGCATGCCCATAAGTTGTGCCACCTGTGCCTCAAGCTGGCATAGGGGCCCAAGAACAGAGTCCCAGATCTCCCTACGCACCACAGTCTGGACGCTATGGAGGGTGAGTGGTGGTTCTCTTCCAGCCACACTTGCAGAGGGGGAATGGGCCCCATCCCCTGCAGCGCTTCCACCTGCAGGTGGCACAGGGCCACCGGAGGAGGGTCCAGACTGGGCACTAGTGCCAGGTGCACTCGCCAGCTGAGGTGGGAGAGGTGGGTCCGCTGGAACCCGCCTTCCCTGTCGTCCTATGTTTTGCATTATGTCATGACAGTTTGGGTTAGTAACATACAATACCATTTGCAATTAGTTGTAACAGCATGCATTAGTATTCCCATTAACCAAACACCCAGATATTCACACCATTGAACAGCGAGCATAACACATGCATAATTTGAACAGCAATACACAGTCCAACAACATGCAGGGTTGATTGATGGCAACAGGCCATCAGGTTTGGATGTATGAACAGGGCAGATGCATCAACGTACATGCAAATATTTATAACCCAACAGGACAAATGTCCAGGGGTGTTAATTGTGATGGCACATACCAATTTCATGTGGAATGGATTATATGTGGTTATAGGGTGGGGTGAAGAAAATATTATTAACACCTTCGAATACCAATACATATGCTGTACATTTCTAATAGCTGCAGAGATATACACACTACTGTTCTAACTACAGTTTCCTATATGATAACTACTTCAATTTGGTGATAGGATTGTTACTGCTACATCAATATACATTTTATTGTTATTCATACACATTCATATCTGGCTTTATTCAGCTACATCATTCTGCTACATTTGCTTTATATAGCTAAAGACAACTGTGGATGTTTGGTATTTCAGACAATTATACTATCTGCATATTGCAGACAGAGAGCAACATATCCAGATTTTGGGATACACATTTCAGCTGCAGCAACACTTTGAACACATTTCGCTGTTTGGTTCTGCTTGTCACATTCATTTCATTCTGTACTGACTGCAGTATACTTTATTCAGGGGTTATTACTACTTTATTGGTGGATTCATAACTCTTTCTCACACTCTCTCACTTGTTTTCATTTTACTATTCAGGATGGTACTTACTTCTAGGCTTTATTGACATGTTTTACCTGTAGTTATTACAATCCTTTCCAGCAGTCTCACTTCTGTCATGTTTCAGTATTTCAACAGGGATATATTTCACACATGTGATTTGCTCATCTTCTGCAGCTGTACTTTTCAGCCTGCTGCAGGTTGTGTACTATTATATTACAGGTGGGGCATCTTTATTTCAGACTTTATTTCAGACATTTTCATTTTTCTGTTTGGATTACAGACTGCAGCACACTTTTGTAATCAAGAAATACGTGCAAACACTCTTACACTGTTACTTGCACATTTTATTACTTAGTGACTACACTGCACTCTTTTGCTAACTGTCATACTTTTATATTTCTTTACAGTTACTGGGAGAGGATTACTGACCTGCCTGGTGGCGCAACCGCACCAGCCTATCGCCATAGGCTCTGCGGTTCACAGAACGGACACCTGCAGCTGTAATATAAATGAAGTAATATTGGAATACACATCTCCATAATATCAGCTAGTTTAATTTCTTACATACATAATTAAATGTAACTTACTCAGTAGTGGGGCGTTGGGCATTTGCCGGGCCTCCTGGATCCAAAGGTTCAATTGGTCCTGCTTACATCTCTTCAGGTTCGCATGGTGGTGACGGACCTGCTCACCAGTCCTTGGAATCCCTGTGGCACTGGTGAGATCATGAGCCAACCGGTCCCACGCGTCAGCCCTATATGCTCCCCATAGGACCTGGCCCTGCATGAGTTGGGCCTCATGATTGTGGACTAGGAGCCAGACCATGTATCTGGACTCCTCAATGCCCCACCTCTGTGCTCGAAAGCAACTACCTTCACCTTCTCCTGACATTCTGGCTGCAAGTTAGTTCTACAATCATTTATGGTGTGTATTCCCGCCTATGGGGCTTATATATGCTGTTTTTCCCGTACTTATCTGTGATTGGCCATTTTGGAATTGTATCAACTTCACAAAACCTGCTTTGTCATGCTCCACTTTCTATTTATTCCTATATATTTGTTATTACTGCATTTCTAAGTACAGCTGTCATGGCTTAGTGGTTAAGTACCTTGACTTTGGTGCATGGTATCCTGGGTTCGAACCTGGCCACTGCTTTTTATATTTTATGACTGTCTAGACAGGCTAGGGGGTGTGTCTGTGTAAAGGCAGTTTCATTACAGCTTGCTCAATGTAGCCTGTCGGTTAGCTTGTTGGCGCTGCGCGCAGCTCTGCGCAAATGGGGTACGCTGGTTTACGCTTCATTTGGCTGCAAGCACGCAACTTACGCTCAGCTCAGCTAGGGGCACACAGTTTCAGCATGTTAAACCACTGCTCACCTATGGGCACTCATTTTGCACCTGTTAAACCACTGCTCACCTATGGGCACTCAGTTTGCACCTGTTAAACCACTGCTCACCTACGGGCAGATGCACTCACCTTGTTAAACTGTAGCTCAGCTATAGGCACATCTGGCATTTTTTCTTATTTTGTTATCTCATATTTCTTCAAAATAAATGGCCTATTTCATTACATTTTACATAAAATATAATGTTATATGTGTACATATATGTCAAGGACTTGTTTCGTGCTTATTTTACTAAAAATAAAAATTGATGTTGTGGGGGCTCGAACCATGACTCCCTGCTCTTCAGCCGACATCTCTACCTCTACGCTATTGCTTTTTGGCTTATTTTGCATAGTTAGTTCTTATATGCTTTTCCACTTACTGCCAACTGTGGCTGAGCTTCGGGCATGCCCGTGCAAACGAACGCACTCACGGGCAAACATCTTTACAATTTTAAAAAAAATATAACATGTTCATTTATATATTTTATGTTCATAGTCTGTGGGGGCATGTGTTGTGTTGTGTTTATTCACATTTCCATGGACTCTGTCGTGGGTGTTTACTTTGGGCACTTTTACTCTTCTGGGGGCGTGTCCACTTGCAGGGCTCGGTCTACGGACATGCCCCCTATTGTCTTCCACGGACCGTGTTAGCCTTCGGTGTGATTCAGCATGCCCTCATGCATATGCATGACATGCTGATGTCACGCCGTTTAACTGCAGCCTCCGTGTAAGCCTTGTATCTCTTACACGAAGGCTTCATGATTCCTGCCCAATATCTTACAGTTCTGATTGCAGCCAGAGACAAAATGTCTGTGAAAACCAGGACTAGTAATCCTACCATTTTGTCCTTAGGAGTTAACTAATTGCTACCCTGGAAGGGGGACATTTTTGAAATGGTTTTATAGCTTCCAGATGCTATAACACATCTTAATAAAGCTCTTTGTGTATGTATTATGACACATATGTAATAGATTCTGGTTCATTTTCTAGTAAAGGGAGTAGTCTCGGAACCAGAAGTCAGATATCCAGATGTATGTGATGTCATTCTACAATCCAGCAACTGATGTTTCAATACTAGATGAAGTCTGAGGGTAATCTGTTTGTGAAGCCTGACAAAGAAGGACCACCCACCCACATCATCTTGTCTTGTTCTAGTAAGTGAACTAGGGGGCAGTAATTATTTAGATTAGTCAGGAAAATATAGTGAGATTGTTTAAGTATTGTTTTTCTGTATTTGTGTGACTCTTTCCACCAATGTTATTTTTAATATTTCCTGTGATTGAACCTCTGGTGTTTATTGTAAATATATATTTAGTATTTTCATGTTCTGTTATTATTTATTATTAAATATATTTAAACTTTTCATTGTGACTGGCTTTTTAGAGAATATTTTAACCTTTGACAGTACTTGGTGATAATGTAGCTGCTCCTGAAAGTCTTGCTGCTTTGGTCAAACATTACCATTTGTATTAGTATTAATTTTACTCAGTATTATTGAGTAACTTTGTAACATCCTTAGACTAGCTGTCTTTGGAGTGTTCTGGTGGCAATATCTACCTTATAGTCTGGGCAGAGGGGGCATAGCTGTTAAATCTGAGACAGCCTTTCCCAGGTGTGTGTGTGTGTGTGTGTGTGTGTGTGTGTGTGTGTGTGTGTGTGTGTGTGTAAAAGTCATATTTCCAAGAGAGTGTGTGTGTGTGTGTGTGTGTGTGTGTGTGTGTGTGTGTGAGTTACTTGGAGCAGGGACACAGAGCACTGTTTGCACAGAGAGGTGGTGGAGGACTTGGCTTGGAACACTTTGCTGAGGACTCAACTCTACATCTGTGGTCACTGTGGAGTCTTATTTGGGACATGGTGAGACAGAGGGAAACCCAACCCCAGGACAAGACTGGGTTCCCTGTGTGTCTTTAAGGGAAATTGTGCTTGGAGCAGAGTTGCATCTGGAAATGCTATGTATATCTATTGTTGTTGTTCCAAGTGAACATCTCTCACCTGTATCAGTGCTGAGGAGTGAGGCTCCTTGATAATTGGCCCAGAGCAGGGACATCACAACACCTTAGTTGGATTGCTATTTGCATGGATTACTGGTGATACCCTAGTTTAGAGTACTGTCTGAATGGATAACTGATTGCACACTAATTGGAGAACTATGTGAATAGGTCACTTGTTACAACCTGCCTGTTTTCTTAGCCAGCCTGCTAGCAGATAGGTTCAGTGCAAACTTCACCCACCTGTCCCTCCAAAGGCCCAATCAACATCACCGATTCTTGCCCTGCACCTCACATCTCCATAAGATCAAGTGTTAAAGCCCCTATCCAAGGCAAAGAACACAGCTTCCATGGGACCTGATAGTATCCCAGGCTGTATTATGCAACATCTCCAGCAAGAACTAGCCTCACCATTGAGTACCCTGTTCAACCATAGCCTAAGTACAGGCTTCATTCCAGCAGAGTGGAGAACTTCCATTGTCATCCCTTTGCACAAAGCTGGTGCCACTACTGACCCTGGAACTATTACCCCATTAGCTTGACAAGTCTGAGCTGTAAGGCCATGGAGCATATTATTATATACCTCATAAACAAGGACATTGGCAATCTCCAGGCACTTGACCCCACCAAGTTCAGATTCGTTAAGGGGAGATCTTGCCTGCTGAACCTGGATAACTTTTTGAGACCGTCACCAAGACACTGGATGAGGGAAAGTCAGTACATACAGCTTACCTTGACTTGGCCAAAGCCTTTGACACAATCCCCTACTCAAGCATCATCGAAAAGCTAACACAACTTGGGTGTAAATCTCTATCTCATCAGATGAGTGGCAAACTGGCTCACTGATAGAACCCACAAGGTCACAACAGGTGCACCCACCTCCAACAGCAAACCTGTCACTAGTGGTGTCCCCCAGGGGATCTGTTCTGGGACCCCTATTGTTTGGCATCTAATTCTCAGAGGTCCAGACAAAGACAAAAAGCCTGTGCCTGACCAGGTTTGTGGATGACTGCAAGTTAGGTGCTGTCATTGAATCCCCAAATGATGTTAACAAACTTCAAGAGGGTCTCACAGCAACAAATGACTGGTGCCAAAGTCATGGCCTTAAGTTAAATGAAAAAAAATGTATTATCATACCATATGACAAAAGCACAGCCCCTACTGATTACCACATTAAGGGCAACCCTCTAAGCACAAAACATGTGGGGAGAGACCAAGTTGACAGCAATCTGACATGTGACCATCATGTAGTGGCAGTGGTCAGAAAAGCCTTTTACTTGGTTCACCTCATAAGTAAAGGGATTGCTTCCAGAAAAAAAGAGGTTATTGCCTTTCTGTACTCCTCTCTAATTAGGCCAATAATTGAGTACAACCCCCCCCCCCCACACGTTTGGTATGTACCTCTCCAAGCACCTGCACCAACTGGAAAGGCCACAGAAATACCTCACAAAGAGAGTTCATGGCCTCCAACACCTGTTTTATGTGGACAGGTTCAAATCACTATCACTCAACTCTGTATCATACAGATTCCTCAGAGGTGATCTGTGTCTCACCTATAAGGCAATCTCAGACCCTGCTCTGCTAGAGATGCTTCATATCCGTAAGTTTAACTCCTCGCTTAGTACCTGATTAAAAGGTTTAAATCTAATATGTGACATTAACAAAATCTGCTGGAGAGACAGGTTTGTCTCCCAGAGGTTGCCCCATCTTTGGAATGGACTCCCCATACATGCCAAACAAATTACTTTGTTGACCCTCTTCAACTGCAACCTTGATGAGTGGATGGCTAACCACAAATTTGTCCAAGGTGTTCCACCTGTGTCCCTCATTGACAGGGATGACAGGTGCTGATTGGGGTTTCTTTTTTGGGGATAAACTCTTGGCTAGGCTTGTAAGGGCCCCAGAGCCATTAGTCTAGTAATCTCCTATGATCCTATACTCATCCATGGAAATTACATGTTTGACAAACAATAACAGACCAGAGGTGCACTTGAAAAGAATGTTAGTGATAGTAGCACAGGAAACCCTATGTGGAAAAAGTCTTTTGATATATACAAAATGGATGAAATAATGGAAGGACGGAGAATGACACAAGCATTCAAATACCTTTGTTGAAGGAGCATGGGACAGAGAAAATATGTTATAAAAGAGAACTGCATATTTGAATAAGAAGGCAAGATATGAAGCTAGGTAGATTGTTCCTTGTAAGACTTGGGTAAGTTCTTACTTTGAAACAAATTGGTACTCCTGTTAAATAACAATCTCTGCTGTCAGGACAAACTAACTCAGGCATTCAAGTATATGTGAGACAGGTATGGAAACACATTGGAGATGATCAGAGCAGAAGATGCAGCACCACCTGTGACTGTAACAATGAACTAGGCATAGCTAAATAGGTTGACACAAATGCCCTTGGATATGAACAAACTATAGCCTTAATTGTTTTGGGCCATTGAGAGTGGCATCTACACAACAGTACATTTTATTTTTCTAATACTGTCTGAACATTTCTGACTTGTGAAGTAACTGCTATACACAAATGAAAGTTACCAACATTTTTGTTAAGTATTTCTGAAAAACATTGGAAGCTACTATGCACTTTTCTCAGCATAATGTTTGCATGAATTATACAAAGCTCCTGTCCTTGGACAGGATACATGCATATAGCTATAGTTAGCTTGCTGTCTTTGCTATATTATAACAAAGATGTACATGTCAGTACTCCTGTAGGCTGTATGTCACACCTATGAGGTTGACCTCTGAGCTTGTACATTTCGGAATGTTTATTGATCCAGTACACAAATAAGCTTTAGCCATACACTTCTGAAATTTAGTGAGCCATTAAACTGAGGTCCTATCTAAATGAGCTGGTGGTAGCTCAAGTGGATGTAAAAGATCCTTGGGCACCTATCTATAAGAGATGGGGAAGTTCCCTAATCCCTTAGCCAAATTTCCTCCTAGTAGTACGAACACCACCTCAGGTATCCACAGAAAAGAGGCTTCTGGCCTAGTGGGACTACTCTGGTCAAGAAAGGATAGCTAGATAGCTAAATAAATAAAATAAATAAAGGATTCCATTGAAGGCAGAAGTATTGGGTACCTGTATCTAATACAAAATCATGCTGTTTTTTTAAACATTTGAGCTTGCCATCTTAGCTGCTGCAACTATCTCCAGCAGGCTTAATTCACAGGCTGTTTACATGCATGCAGAGAGCTCCTGCTGTGTGCATGGAGCTGTGTCCTGCTTTGGCCAACAACTAAATTTGTTACCGCTTGTTATTAATTCTATGCTAATAGGGAAGATGTTTTAACAGCAACATAGATTTACAGCAGTAGTAATCTCCAAGGAGCTTCAGATGAATAATTAGTTTTGGTTAAGCTGCAGTTAAACAAAACTCTGTTCTCTAACTAAGTGTCTTTGGTTTGTCTTCCTGCTTCCTTGATTATTACCCTGCTGATTTTGGATAACAAGCCTTAAGAGGTGATAGAGGCTGTTAATGATGGCCCCAACAATGTGACCATTTGTAGTGTGGCATACTGTCAAAAGCAATATAACAATTCCTCCAACCGGGACTACAGTTTCATTCAGATCTTTAAAAACATGTGCACAAGATTACCGATATACAGAGTGAATTTATCTTGTCTATAACTCCCAGTGGTATATCAAGGAGAGATGCAGAAAAAAGCAAGCAAGGAACTGGGAAATGGACATGCTCTAATTTAAGAAACAGACACAGAGGCCAGAAAGAGCTCAGGGAAGAAATAAGATTGGTCCTGATGATTTGTTTTCTTATCTGATGCATAAGTGAAACATGTATTCTCTTGGTGGGCTAGTGATGCCTGTCACACTTGAACGTGGTATAAAGTATACTCTGCACCCCACAACTACCTGCATGCATCTGCTTTCAGGGTCCAGAAATACTAGTCACAGAAACTGACCTTGGTACTTCACCTAACACTGCATGCAATAATTATATTAAATATAAACTGCGAGTCATATGAGAGCAGGAATATTGTACTTAGTCACTACAGTCTGGTATGGAGTGCAGGAGAAAAATGATTTTTGCACATATATATATATATATATATATATATATATATATATATATATATATATATATATATGTATGGGTCTAGGACTGTTGCACAAATCCACTTTTTACCGAATTGCGAATGGGCGGGCATACTTACACGAAAATGCATTTCACCGAAGCAGCAGTTTCGCATAAGTATGCCTGTTGTGCCGGTCATACTACAGTGTGGATAAGGGAAAATTCCCTTTTCCCCACTGTAGTATGATCTTGGAGTGAGAATATTAAATTGGGGGGTGGGGGGCACAGTCCCCCACAGGGGGGGTGCAGGGGGGATTTGCCCCGTGAGTAAAAATAGATTTCATGTTTTTTTTTTTTTGTCACACTTTAGCAAAAGCGCTTTTTCGGTGAAAGCGCTTTCATTAAAATGTTTTTGTTGATAGTGGATTTGGACTGTTGAACTTTCGTTCAACAGTCCTAGATCCATATATCCATATGTATATATATATATATATATATATATATATATATATAAATATATATATAGTTTTTTTTATATATATCTATAAATAAATAGATATGGGTTTGGTTAATAAAGCTGACTGTCATTAAAGCTGACATTGTTTTTTTTTTTTTACACGCTTTGCTCGACAAGACAGATAGTCAATAATTGTGTGAAATTGCTGTATTACTCGGGTTGGAGAAATATTCCCTTTTCCTCAGTATTGTGTGGTAAAATAATGAGTGAATAGGTCTCACAGAAAAACCTTTGTGTGAGATGGCTGCATTACTGGGGATGGAGAAATATTCTCTTTTCTTCAGTATTGTGTGGTAAAATGAGTAAAAAGGTTACACAGAAAAAACAATCAGTAAAAACCAAATGAAAAATCTAGCAAGGCTAGACTTTCCACTGTGTGAGTCCTTAAACCTCTTGTATTAGAGGTAACATGTGATATATGCTGTGATACCCCAACACTGCTCCAGTAGTCAAGGAGCTTCAATGTTCACCACTGGCAACAGTGGGGGACATACATTGGGATGATGACAGGTACACACAGAGTATTTCCAGATGCAGCTCTCTGCATCAAGTACAATTTCCCTTAAGAGCACACAGAGACCACAGACAGTCCCGGGCTGGTTTCTTCCTCTTTCTCCAGATCCCCAAAAGACTCCCCACTGGCAAAACTATAGGGCTGAGATCTCAGCTGAGTGGCCAAGCCAAGACCTCCAGCACCCTCTCTGTCCAACCAGGGCTTCGTTTCCCTCCTCAAGTAGCTGACACACACATACACACTTTGAGGTTTGATTTATACACCCACACACGCACCTGGGAAAGGCTGGTGCAGGTTTACTAGCTATGCCCCATTTTGCCCAGACTATAAGGTAGTTATTACAGCCACCAGCCAACTCTTTATCAGCTATTTTAAGGCCCTTAAAAAGGGTGTCCAATCTTGCTGTGTAATGTTACAAAGGGTGTCCAATTTTACTTTGTAATGCTGCTGTCAATACAAATGGTAGTTTGTCCAAGAGCAAGTCTATTAGGAGTGGTCCACAGTGTCACCAAATGAATATGCAAGTACTCTCAGAACTTAAATGTGTTTCTCAAATATCAGCCACAATGAAAGGTTTAAATATATTTAATAATAAATAATAAAAGAATAAGAAAATACTCAGTATACAATCACAGTAACATCAGAGTTCAAAATCACAGGAAATATTTAAAACAACATTGCAGGACAGTCTCAAATAAATAAAGAAAACATCTAAATTAAGTGTTGCTATATTCCTGACTATATCTAGAGAATTACTATATCCTAGTTAATTTACTTACAGAGCAAGCAAGGCAGATGTGGTGAATGGGTCTTTCAGCAGATGCTGTCAGGTGAAAGAAAAATACAGAATACTCAGTCTCTCTCAGAGAGTTCTTAAATTAACATCTCAACTATTACTGCTGGGATAGCTTGCAGGATGACATCACTTCTTGTCATCTGACTCTATCCCAGGTGAAAAACGACCATTGATGCAGCTGGTAGCATTTAGCATCTACTTGTGAAAATACATAATCAAGGGCTTTTTGTAGATCTAAGGCAGATCCTGGAAGTCATAAAACAATAAACACTTCCAAGACAATACAACAATACTTCTAGTTCTAGACATTGTGTCTGTTACTGCACTGAAATTGAAATATAACATCCTTTTATTACGTGGCCATAAAGTAATTTCATTTCAGCTATTTGTCTGAAGTTAACCTCTTGTGTTTCAGTTTCCAGTGTTAAAATATATACATTTAAACAGTTACAATAGTGTATGTACATTTCTGTTCTTTTCTAGTAGGGTACACTGCAGATACATTTTTAAGCTCAGTACATTTTAAAATACCATTTCAATGCACACTTCTGTACCATCAGTTTTATATACCTATAGCGTACAGTTCTAATACAGCTGTAACACAAACATCCTATATGAATCATGTTGATATTCACAAATGACATATAATTATCTACAAAATTCCAGATAGCTGTGCTGGCAGTATTTTCTTTTGTGACATTTCTTCCCCCCTCAAAGACTCAAGCTAGTTTTTCAAGTGACCCTTGAGAAATGCTGCTTGAGAGGGGTGAGTCTATCTGGGAATACCTTACCCCATTCCATGTCTTGAGAACCCATCTGTGTTGGCATTACTAACCCCACTGCAGTGCTGCACTGTCATATCATATGCCTGCAATCCCATGCTCCTCCTTAGTTACTTGGCATTATGCTGGCTGGCTCGATGGAGCCATGTTAAGGGATTGTGGTCTGTAACTACAGTGAATTTCCTAATCTACAGATAAGGCTGAAGTTTCTGCAGTGCCCACACTATGGATAGGCATTCCTTTTCTACAGCTGCATAACATTCCTCTCTAGGTTGAAGCCTACGACTGAGATATACCACTGGGTGCTCTTCTCCCTCTGAGGAGACTTGGTTGAGTACAGCCCCCACCCCATGGTTTGAAGCATCCTCCTGCGCAACAAATTATTTGCTATAACTTGGGCTGTTTAACAAAGGGGGTCCTCCCAAAGCTCCTTTAAGCTTCTGGAATGCCTGCTCACATGCTGGGGTCCATAATACCTTATCTGGCTTATTTTTCCTTTTCAGGTCTGTGAGGGGAGCAGCTATGGTACTATAATTGAGGACAAACTTTCTGTAGTACCCTGCTGTCTCTAAGAATGCCCTCACCTGCTTTTTGGTAACAGGGGAAAGCCATGCCTAAATGGCTTTCACTTTGGCAGGTTCTGGCATGATCTTACCAGTCCCCACTCTATATCCCAGGTAGGAGACCTCTGCCATACCCACCTGACATTTACTGAGCTTAATGGTCAACCCTGCCCTATGTAATCAGTCCAGCACCTCTTTCACATGCTGATGGTGCTCTTGCCAGAAATAGCTGTAGATGGCAATATCATCCAGGTAATCAATGGCAAAATCTCCTGCTCCTGCTAGGATACGATCTACCAGCCTCTGGAAAGTTGCTGGGGCATTTCTTTTATACCAAAGGGCAGCTTTGTGAATTCATACAAGCCAAAAGGAGTCATAGAAGCTGACCACTCTCTAGTTCTGGGAGTCAAGTGCACCTGTCAGTAGCCCTTGGTAAGATCAATAGTGGTAAGATACTTAGCTCCAGCCAGCTGATCTAGGGCTTCATCTGTCCTAGCCATGGGGTAAGTATCTGACTTTGTATGACTATTTAATTTCCTGTAGCCCACACAAAACCTGGTGCTGCCATCCTTCTTTGATACCAGCACCACTGGGGAGGCCCAGGGAATGCTGGCCTCCTGGATTACCCCCTAGTTTCAAATTTTCCTGTATCTCCTCCCTCAGAGTCTGTTTGACTCTCTCAGGCACCCTATAATGAGCTTGCTTAATAGGCCTTTGGGGTCCTGTATCAACATGGTGCTGCACCAGGTGGGTGCACCCTGGTTTCCCAGTGAACATACCCACAAACTCCTGTAACACTGCTCAGATTTCTTGAACCTGGGTAGGGGATAGTTGCTGTGACATTGCAGTCCGAGCCTCACTGAGGAGATCAGTCACCAGATCTCCCTCAGTCTCCTCCTGCCATCCACTGCAAATACTCAGCACAAGGGCCTCTCTATCATGGTAAGGCTTCATCATGTTAACATGGTACAAATTATGCCTCTGCCTCCTGCCTAGCAGTTCTACCATGTAGTTAGCATCACTGACCTTCCTTACCCCTTTGAAGTCCCTCTCAGGCTGCCTGCAGCTTGTTGTGTCTTATCAGGAATGAGAACTGTAACCTGCTACCCCACAGCATACTCTCTACCTCGAGCATTCCTGTCATACCAGAACTTTTTCTGCTGTTGGGCTTATGCTAGGTTCTCCTGGGCCAAGTCCATGTGTTCCCTGAGCCTTGTCCAGAGGTTTAAGATATATGCCACAACAGACTCCTTGTGGGATTCGCATTCACCCTCCCACTCATCATGAATCAAATCTAGAGTTTCCCTCACCCTATGCCCATACAGTAACTTAAAGGGTGAAAAACCTATTGACTCTTGGGGCACCTCCCTGTAAGCAAAAAAACAGATGGGGCAATATTTATTCCACTCCTTAAACTTGTCTGTGAATGCCTGTAGCATGGTATTTAGTGTAGAGTTTAATCTCTCAACCAGACCATTAGTCTGGGGATGGTAGGGGGTGGTCTTTAAGTGCTTCACCCCACAGTGCTGCCACAGACAAGCCAGCAGGCCTGACATGAAATTGGCACCTCTGTCAGTCAGTATTTTTTTTTTGGGAAACCTACCCTGCTGAAAATCTCTAGCAAAGCATTTTCCACCTTTTCTGCCTCAATGGAGAACAGAGCCACCTCCTCACGGTATCTGGCAGCATAATCTACTACCCCTAGGGTAAACCTTTTCCCCTATGGAACTTGGGGTACTCACAGATCCCACAATATCCATAGATATCCTCTGAAATGGCTCCTCATTCACAGGCAAAGGCATCAAAGGAGCCTTAACCTTGTCTCTTGCCTTGTTTATTTTTTGGCACTGCTTACAGGTCCTGCAGTACCCTGTTACATCCCTGTAAATCCCAGGCCAATAAATGTTCTACATAAAATGTCTCTTTGTATGCTTTATGCCCAAATGACTTGCAAAGTGAATGTAATGGGCTATGGCTTGAAATGCCAGATGGTAGGCTCTGGGCATTACCAACTGCTGTATCCTCTCACTCTAGCCCTTTCTCAGGGGTTCACTCTTTATACAGTAACCCTTTGTCCCAGTATATAAAATTCCCCTTTTCCTTGACAATCAGGTGCCCCACTGGTTACCTCCCTCAGGCCTTGTAATGTATGGTCTAAGAGCTGAGCCTGTCTCAACTCTCTCTTTGTAATCCTTCTCAACTCCCCTTCCATAGGAAGTCTGGTATTCTCTGACAGCAGTGTATCACTGTCAACCTGGGTACTACTACTCACTTCTGCCCCTCTGCTTTTTAGCCACTGTGTCCAAGGGAACATAAGTATCCACAAGCAGCTGTGGCTCACCTTAGGTCTCACTGTTACAGGGTAGCTGCCCTCTCTGAAGTAACCAACACACCAGTCCTGGCTTCAAGTCTGTAGTCTGTCTGGGTCTCCCCCAGGCTACCAGACCCACATGCTTGTCTCCAAGCCTGACTGCATGTAACTGCATGCATACAAGGTACTGCATTATCAAAATCATTCCTTATCAGGACATCTGCAGGGATATCTTCAAATACACCTACTTGCTGACTTCCTTTTCCACCCTCCCAGTCAAGGTGAACCCTAGCCAAAAGTATTTGGAATAGGGTCCCTCCTAAACCTCTAACTGGAGTAGACTGCCCAAGCTAATAGTGCTCCTATTTAACCATTGCAGGATTCACAATGGTTAGGTCAGAGGCTGCGTCTCTCTTAGCACTGGCCTGTTTCCCATTTAGTAAGATATGATATAACCTCTTGTTGTAGTTTTGTAGCCTTGTTGTCACCAAACAACTTACTGCTGGCATTCTGTCATTCCCACTTACTGGTTCTCCTACCTTTTGTTCCCCACCTTGCCTCCATGGACATCTATATGCTATATGGTCCCACTGGTTACATTTAAAACATTTAAGCCTTAGTCCTGGCCATGTACCTGAACTAGTGGCTTCCCCTGCTACTGGAGGACTCTGTTGAGGTGGTTTAGGTTGCCCACCATGGTTTCCCTTAGACCCATGAGCAGCACTGGGTATCCCTTTCCTGTGCAGTGATGCCCTGCTTGCTAGCTATAGGTATCTCTTTTTCTCTAACTCATCTGCAATATTGCATGGCCTATCTGCTAACCAGATTATCATGTCCTCAGGCAAAGTGCTAAGGGCTTGTTCACTCACCAGAAGGTCTGACAGCCCTTCAAAAGTGGTGAACTGACACCCATTCGCCCAACTATGAAAATAAGTGCTTAGTTCAGCAATACAGTCACACACACTTCCATCTGCCTTGCGTCTATGCTCACAAAACTTTTTTTTTTCTGTAAACTTCAGGTGTTTACTTAAAACACTCATAGACAATTTTTAACAGTGTTATAATTTAAGCAATCAGTATCAGACAATTTAGAGATAGCAGTTAAAGCTTTACCATGGAGTAAGGGGGTCAGAATCCATTCCCAGAGCCCCTGATCAATATTATACTGTTTACAAACCATTTAAAACATATGAATAAAACTATCAAAATTATCACCCTCTTGTTGTGGAATTGTGGAAGAAATTTACTGACCTTTGTTGCTTCTGGGGTTCAGTTGCTCCCTTTTCCATTACCTCTATGACCCTGGTGAATAGTCAGGATCTCTTTTTCACATTGCCTGTTCCTCTCATTTTCTTCAGCTTCCAGATGCCTCAGTCTCTCTGCTGTTTCTAATGCCATTTGTTTCACCTGATGCAGTCTCTCTGCTGATTCATGTTCCAAAGATTTGGCCTCCAGTTCAAGGCTCTTTAACTCCAGATGGATTTTTAAGTCCTCTGTGGAAAGGTTGAACTCTCCATTTTCTGAGAACTGTACATCCCCAGTGCCAGTCACATTGTGTTCCTGGTTGCTGGTCTGTGATGCAGCTGTGACCAAGGCTCATGCCTCTCAACCTCTTAATGCAAGAAATGTGGGCAAAGCCCAACAAAATGGGGGGAGAAACTCCCAAAATAGGGACATGTTTTAAATATTGCTCTTAGAAACTTAGAAAGTTGCTAGAGTAATAGGGTTTATTTTAACATACACTTTCTGAAGGCTTTGAAGTCTGAAACTCAAATGCATGCCATTATTTAGTGACTTCAGTGCTCAGATCATCCCAGTGATTTGTCAGAAAACCATACATTTTATGAGGAGCAGGCCAAAAATGTGAGCCAAAAATCTGGACATTCTGTGAAAATATGGACAATTGAAAGGTATGCCAAGACGGTAATCATCTCAACTTTAGACAGGCTGGCATGCAACAGTTCTTTGTCTTGGCACATCTCAGCCACCTGGTTCCTTGTCAGCTTGCCATATTCCTGTGCTGACATCCTTGCCTGCTGTCCCTGGCTAACTAAACTAACAAAAAAAAAAACTATTGTGATATGAAAGGGTATATATTATGTGATTGAAGTGTCTACTCTTCGAACACATAATAATTGACAAATACACAGTGAATGCTGTAAACCGCGAATGGTCACATCTGAGAATTTTTTCCTCGGGAAAAAATTCAGTTGGCCATTATGGGGAATTGCCCTTTTCTTCAAATTAGAGTATTTAGTTGGGGGGGGGTGTTTTAAAGTTTTTTTTTTTTTTTTTACGGCCACATGAATTTTTTCCCCGAGGAAAAAATTTGCGGATGTGGCCGTTCGAGGTTTACAGCATACGCTGTGTATTTGTCAATTGTTATGTGTTCGAAGAGATCACATAATATAGACCAATATGAAACTCTGAATGTGACCACTGTTTACAGGCTACAGAAATTCAGTATCCACACTACTGAATCTGAGATGTGGCTATCCCACCATTGCCAACCAATTTATGTGATTCCCCACCACTGGCCCAGTAATCAAGCAGTCTAAATCTTCACCATTGGCAACAGTGTTGGACATAAATTGGGATGATGACAGGTACACACACACTATTTCCAGATGCCGCTCTCTGCATCAAGTGCAATTTCCCTTAAGAGGAGAGACCACAGTCAATCCAGGGCTGGTTTCTGCTTCTTTCTCCAGATCCCCAACAGGACTCCCCACTGGCACAGCTTAAAGGTTGAGATCTCAGCTGAGTGGCCAAGCCAAGACCTCCAGCACCCTCTCTGTCCAACCAGTGCTTTGTGTCCCTGCCCAAATAGCTGACACACATGCACTTTGAGGTTTGATTTATACACACACACACGCGTGCACGCACACACACACACACACACACACACACACACACACACACACACACACACACACACACACACACACACACACACACACACACACACACACACACACACACACACACACACACACACATACACACACACCTGGGAAAGGCTGGCACAGGTTTTCTAGCTATGCCCCCTTCTGCCAAGACTATAAGGTAATTATTACTGCCACCAGCCAACTCTTTATCAGCTACTTTAAGGCCCTTAACAAAGGGTGTCCAATAATGTGTAATGTTACTATCAATACAAATGGTAGTTTGACCAAGAGCAAGGCTATTAGGAGTGGCCCACTGTGTCACCAATACATGCAAACTACTCTCAGAATTTAAATATGTTTCACAAATATCAGCCGCAATGAAAGGTTTAAATATATTTAATAATAAATATTAAAATAACAAGAAAATACTCAGTATACAATCACAGTAACATCAGAGTTCAAAATCAGAGAAAAACATTTAAAACAACATTGCAGGAGAGTCTCAGAGAGTACAGGCAGGATGGAGTGGGTGGAGAAGAGTGTCAGGAGTGATTTGTGACAGACGAGTACCAGTAAGAGTGAAAGAGAAGGTCTACAAGAGGGTAGTGAGACCAGCTATGTTATATGGGTTGGAGACAGTGGCACTGACAAAAAGACAGGAGTCAGAGCCTGACGTGGCAGAGTTGAAGATGTTAAGATTTGCACTGGGTGTGACGAGGATGGACAGGATTAGGAATAAGTATATTAGAGGGTCAGCCCAGGTTGGAAGGTTTGGAGACAAAGCCAGAGATGCAAGATTACATTGGTTTGGACATGTGCTGAGGAGGGATGCGAAGTATATTGGGAAAAGATGCTAAGGATGAAGCTGCCAGGTAACAGGAAAAGAGGGAAGCCTAAGATAAGGTTTATGGATGTGGTGAGAGAGGGCATGCAGGTGGTTGGTGTGACAGAGCAAGATGCAGAGGACAGGAAGAAATGGAAACAGTTGATCTGCTGAGGCGACCCCTAAGGGGAGCAGCCGAAAGAAGAAAAAGATTGCAGAACAGTCTCAAATAAACAAAGAAAAACATCTAAATTAAGCTTTGGTATATTCCTGACAGAGAATTTCTATATCCTAGTTAAAATATTTACAGAGCAAGCAGGGAAGATGTGGTGAGTGGGTCTTCCAGCTGATGTTGTCATGTCAAAGAATAATATGGAATACTCAGTCTCTCTCAGAGAGTTCTTAAATTGATATGTCAAATATTACTGATGGGATAGCTTGCGGGATTACATAATTTCTTGTCATCTGACTCTATCCCATGTGAAAAACAAACATTTATGCATCTGGTAGCATTAAGCATCTGCCTGTGAAATTACATAAGCAATGGCTTTTCTTAGATCTAAGGCAGATCCTGGAAGTCATAAAACAATAAACATTTCCAAAAAATTACAAAAAATGTCTAGGTCTCTAGACATTGTGTCTGCTACTGCACTGAAACTGAAAGATAACATCCTTTTATTATGTGGTCATAAAGTAATTTAATTTCAGCTATTTTTCTGAAGTTAGCCTCTTGTGTTTCAGCTTCCATTGTTAAAATATATACATTTAAACAGTTGCAATAGTCTATGCACATTTCTGTTCTTTTCCAGTAGGGTACACTGTGGATACATCTTTAAGGTCAGTTTTTTGTAAAATACCCTTTCAACACACACATCTGTACCAGCAGTTTGATATACACATAACATACAGTTCTAATATAGCTGTATCACAAACATCCTATATGAATCATCTTGATATTCACAAATAACATATAATTATTTATAAAAATCCCAGACAGCTGGGCTGGTAGTATCCCCTATCATGACATATGCAAATGACCCATTAAGGACATCAGGTGTTTCAGCTGTATGGCAGTTCTGAATGTCCATGACTTTTTTTTTCTTTTTAAGTATATTTATGGACAAATTCAGGACAATAAAGCCAAACCCCACTAGCTATGGACATGCATGTTTCAGCTTTCTTATGACATCATCAGCACAGCATAAGTGGAATGTTTGGCTAACATTTAGAAACACAGGGTTGTTGTATCCAGCTGATATCCATAAGCATTAGTGTGTCTTTTTACTCATTATTTTAGTTTGTTAGTTGGCATTTAAATGAAACACTTGATGTCCTTAAAGAGTCATTTGCATATATCCCATGTTGCCTCTAAAACAAGAGGTTTAAGGAATTACACACTGAAAAGTCTAGCCTTGCTAGATTTTTCTTTTGGTTAGTATTGTGTGGTCTCAGAGTGAGAATATATCATTAGCAGGGGCTGTTGGGGTACAAGCGTCTTACCTCGCTACAAAAAAGACAATTTTTTTTTCTTACATGCTCTAAAGTTAATGAGTCAGAGGATGCACAGTAACATGTCACCCTGTTTTTCTAATATTTTTGTGTCGACATTGGCAATATCATTATTTCAGTATTTAAATTATTTAAAGCACTTCTCTCTCTCTCTCTCTCTGTATCTTTATATATATATATATATCTCTATATATATATATATATATATATATATATATCAGTGGTGGCTGGTGACTTCAAATTAAAGGAGGGCTGCAGGAGACAGCTGAGTGGGTGGGGCCAATGGGAAGGGGTGTGGCCAACTGAAAGGGGTGGAGCTATGCTCAAAACCATAACAACAGGAACTTTAATTAAATACACTGCCCTGGGTGCCAAACAGTCATTACAAGAGTCCAATCAAGACAAAATGAAGTTTAGAAGAAAAAAAATATTTCAATGCATTGGCTACATGACAACTTACTTAATATCCAGATGGAAATAGGTTGTGAGGCATGAAAAAATAAATTACTTTTTAAATACATTACTGGAATGCCAGTCAAAATCAAGTATAAAAAAACAAGCAGCTCTCAACCCAAACCACTACTCCTTGCACTGCAGTTCTAATTATAATTTATCTACAATATCTACTTGTTTCTTGGGGAAGACATGATCAAAATAAAAAATGAACAGTAAACAAGAAACAAGCTCAAGATAAATTCCTTAAAGGATTCCCACGCAAGTTATGGACCACACATGATAGATTGGCATTCTGTTTAGTTTATGGGTAAAGCCTGCAAAGATGACTGCAAGTGTCCAACAAATGATGACTGCAATTCTCCAACAAATGTAATGAGCTTCTGAAAATACTGTAATCCTGTCCTTTTATTACAAATACTGTCATATGCATTTCAATACCCAAGGCTTATACATTATCTAGTTATGTAAATATTCTTTGTATGGCAACAACGAAAAGGCTTTCAATGCTGGTAATTCTTTAACAGTTTGCTTATTCAAGCTTACTTGGATCTTACAATCTCTGACAAGCTTACCTGATGGTCATTAAATCATTGCTACTTAAACAGAGCAACAGGGCACTGTGACAGCATGCATTTCCTGAATAATAAGAAGCATAAATCAACAGTTGGGAGGGTGGCCTAATTGTTAAGGTGTTTGCCTTACAAACACAAGGTACAAGGTTTGAATCTCACAGGAGATAATTGTCTAGGCTTAAAATGGCTCACAAGGGCAGTTAGCCTAGTGCTAACCTATGAACCTATAAGTATAAAAATATGACAGAAAACCAGAACATTCTGCAAAATCAAGGACAGGTGAAAAGCCACGTTCGTACTTGTGGTCTACCTTGAATGTGGGAATACTCTGCAAACTTATACTGTACAACTGCTCCTTGCCTTCCTTGGACACATCTAGAGCCACTACAATGGGGAGTGGGGTGCAACAAGTATGTCACAATTTGAAATGTCTCTGGCTGACGGTGATGGCTCTGACACTTATACCTCTCAACCTCAGAGCAAGAAATCTGGAAAAAGCCATACATAGAAGTGAGACACAGGCCAAAAATAAAGACAATTTTTAAATATTGCTCTTCTAAACTTAGAAAAATAATAGAATAGTAAGTCTTGCATTAGAATGAATTTTATGAAGGGTATACAATCTGAAACTCAAATGTCTGCCATTATTTTCTAATGTCAATCTTTAATGATTTGCCACTAATTTGCCAGAAAACCACAACTTTTATGAAAAACAGACCAAAAATGTGATGCAAAAATATAAAATTGCCACACAATACAGCTGGAAACCTGTCAAAGAAGCAACACCTTTTTAATATTAGTACTGTTAACTTGAGCAGCTGACAAAATAAGACCATCTACATGCATTTCTATAATAAAAGTAATTTATAACTCTGATCATTACAGTTATTTATAATTGTAAACTCTCCACATTTTCTTCCAAAATTGCCATTTTGCGGATGCGGAGCGATTATTAGGGGGAGAGCAACATTTTGAGCCAAAATTGGTGATAGTTCAGAGGTTTGGATATTCCTAATTTTATAAAGCAATTTATTTGCACGTACCTCTCAACCTCTTAATGCAGGAAATTTGGACAAGGCCAAATATATTGGGGGAACATACAAACAGTACTAAACATTGCTCTTGTATAAACTTGACAGTTGACAGAATAACAGGTCTTGCTTTAGCATGCATTTTTCTGAAGCTTATTTGGCACAGTCCTATGATGAATACAGATGCATGTGCTAACTACAGTGACTGACTAGGTTCAATATACACACTCACTTACTGATCTTCAGATAGAATAACAGGATTTACATTAACATGAATTTTCTGATGGATGTGAAGTCTGAAACTCAAATGTTTGTCATTTTCTGACTTTGGTCTTCAATGATTTGTCAGAAAACCACAATTTTGAGAAACAGACAAACATATGAGGGAAAAATATGGACATTCTCTGAAAATCTGGACAGGCGCACACTTCCTGTAACATACATTGCGTTAGTTAGCTCCTGACTAGTAATGACATCCGGCACAGAGTGCATGGTGAACTTGGGAGTTAAGCAAGTTAAAGCAACAGAAATCAGGAGATTACCTACTCAAATGCCCACAGTGGGGCTTTTATGGAAATGTGAGACTTTGCACTAGTTATGGGTAATTACTATACTGGACTTTACTCAAAGTTGCATCTTTTTCTTCAGAAAATGTGTATTAATTCACATTCTCTTATTTTCTCAACATTTCAAGTTATTAGTGCTAATGGTTTAAATTTGTCAATGACTGTCCCTAATTCGTTGAGCACTACGCCATCAACAAATAATAAAATAAGTAAATATCTGTAATAGAAAATACATGAATGGTCCAAGAGAAGTTTTACCTGCAAGAAAAGCATTTTAAATTGGAACATATTTTGGTGAGAGTCCACAAGATGGTCCATATTACACTTCAACCAAAATGTTCGATTCTGTTCCCTAAATGGTAAGTGCGCCACACCTGCAGGCAGGAGGTGGGGTGCTGATGAAGCCAGCAATAAAACACAGTTTCTCTGCTGCTTTTCACCACCATAAATGTGTGAACACCAAACAAAACGCACCTGTCTACGACTACAGAATAGTGTTTTCTGCATAATGAAATAATGCCTCCTGGATTGGTCACATATGCTCAGTGACCTCCCCACTCAGCCTCTGGCTAAGTTCTCCCAAGATGAGAACCGCCACACTAAAATTTTAGAGGAAAAGTGCCCCATCCGTAAAACATGAAGGGTTTCGCAGTAGTTGGTCAAGAAACACACAATCCCCAAAAAAAAAAAATAATGAGTCACCACAACCTACAAGATCATCTCTATGACATTTTTAACACTACCAAAATTCCAAGGTGCCAGTTACGCTACATACGACGACCCTCTGTCATCAACAAATATTTAGCATTGTATTCGAATGACAGCAACAACAATGACAAAAAAAATCCCTAGAGATCACTAAGTAGTTCTTGGGCCAAAATTCAAACCAAGTGAAACTTCCTAATAATAAACCACCACCAAACTGGAAGCCACTTGGTCTTGGACTATACTAGACTGAGAGGTAGAATTTTAAAATCCAGGTGACAGGTCAATAAAGCTACAGCATTGACATCAGAGCATGAATATAGCATTACAAATACATAAAGACAAAATGTATAAGTTACTTACAAATGATTATTTATAAGGAACCAGTTGATAGCAGGACAAATCCTTCAGTTCTTATTGAAGCACCTTCAAGTGTAAGTGTAGGCTGGAGAGGATATGTTCCCCAATCAGAGTAGGGAAGCAGGATAACCACACACATTTTTAATAAATCTATTAGGCTGTTATCATGGTCATAATTTAGTAGGTTTAATACATATTTGTGACTGTAGTCTACAGTCTGTAGATCTTAAACATTGCGTGAAAATTTTACCTGTCTGTCAGCATCAGCAAGTAAAAATCCCAAGATTGATTGGCAAAATCCCCAAATCCTAAGTCAGTCCCAAAATCCCAAGATTTTGGCAAAAATCCCAAGGAGTGGGAGCACAGGTTTGCTTCTCACTCTTTTCCCAGCACATAAAGCCCGGAAAGAGAGCGACAACCAATCAGCAGCCATTTAGCCCATCCACGTCATGTATGTGCCTGTGGACGTGGCAGTCCGAACCCCTTCCAATTCTATGCGGTTCCAAACCACATAGACTGCTGGGCATCACACTGATGCCTTGATTCGTTATCCGGACTGGAGCACTTGAGTGGATCTCTTAGATTAAGAGAAAAAAAAAACTTCTTTTTTTAAAACGCGGAAATCGAAAGTGCGCATGCTCGTACTCGCAGACGAGTCAGTCAGCATAAAGCAGCCGGCTGATAAGAGAAAGACAGTAAAAATTAAATTATATAAGTTAAACTAAAAAGTACTTTTTTCTTGCTGGGGGGGCTGCAGTCCGGCAGTCTGATGACACGAGCGGCCCTTAAATATTTATATATATATATATATATATATATATATATATATATATATATATATATATATATATATATATATATATATATATATATATATATATATATATATATATATATATATACACACACACACACACACGCACACACACACACACACACACACACACACACACACACACACACACACACACACACACACACACACACGCACGCACGCGCACACACACACACACATAGATATATATATATATATATATATATATATATATATATATATATATATATATATATATATATATATATATACATACATACATATATACATACACATATAAATATCAAGTTCAAGACACAGGCTACCTTGTAACATAGGGAAAGTCCAAGCCTGTAGGTCTTTCCCAGTCCCAACCTTCAGCTCTAAAAAAACAGTTAATGTCACAAAGTACACTGCAAAAGTTATAGTCCACAGATTAGCCCAGACTGTGTTCCCCACTCTACACTTTCAGGTCATCCTTCAGATGATCCTTCATCTGGGAAACAAATTACATTAATTTAGCTCTCCAGGTTATTCTCTTTTATACCCATTACCTATTAATTGGCAATTAAGACCTTGTGCTTTAGTTAATTGTTGCAAGAATATCCCAAACTCTGTTTTCTGCAGTATATGCTGTCACTACAATTATAAAGGCTTAAGCCCATTTTTCAAAACCAGCATTCAATGTATCTGTTCATCTATGTATGTACATATGCACTGAAAACATCATTCGGCACTCATTCTCTCTCTTTTTAAAAGTATTGAATGACCTAACCAGTTTAACAGAGCTTACACTATCCAGCCTCTCTTTAAAGAAGGAGCTTTGATACTTCCACATAGAAAACAATGTCATTTAACTTTTTTGGAAGAGCAATGTTTAGTGCTGCTCGCTTTAAATGTGGAAACCAATTTTCTGTCACATAGTGAGGAAAAAAGACAATAACATTTAAAAACACCTAAAGATAAAGTTTGGCCTGGTACACCTACCTGCAAAATAAGTTAGTAGATAGATAGATAGACAGATACAAACAAGCATACATATATAATGTATAATATTTGTGGCAAGGTGCTTGTTACAGTACATCAGTATATGAGGTGAAAGGACCTTTTTTTGCTTGCCAACTTAAAGGTGATGGGGGCACTAGAGTGGGGGGATAGCACTGGGCACCTGAATATCTAGTTACACCTGTTGCACTGTAGACATGATACATAATACATAGCTGTGTATTTGCATATAATGGATGAATATGACTTAACCTCTGATTATAACCAACTTATTATGTGTTCAAGACAAGGATTTCAAGAAATTCACCTCATGAACAAGGCTCAAGATATGAATCATGGCATCCTTGTCGAGAACACATGATAAAGGTTATGATCTGTGAGTAATAAATAATAATTTTTGCAGTGCATGGAGCTTTTCTACTTCATGTATTGCAAGTCTACACAAACCCCCAGGTTTACTATTCCTCCATGCAGGACTAGCTTAGTCCTGCATGGAGGCAGCCGTTTAGGAGCAGGATGGCAGCGCGCAATGCATAGTAATGAGGTGCGCTGCCTGAGCTTCTAATCTTACACAGAGCATGAAAGAGTGCAGGGGGCTTGTCTGGGAGCAGAGCTATCAGAATATACATGCCCCCACAATGAAGAACAGCATAAAGGGTAAGAAATGAGCGAGACCGCTCATAGGTGTCTGCTTATCCCCACCAACATTCTCCCTCGTGTACAACAGCAAGTAATCACTAATAAAATGAACAAACCCTTTATTTTTTTATTTTAAAATCTGATTAAAGCTAACCATAGGTGCGCGAGTGTGCCCATCGCTTAGCTGTGGTTAATGCAGCTTAAATGGCTGAAGAGGATAACAAGGAAGATATATACAAATAAAGCAGCATAGCAATAGTGTAGTGGGCAGAGTATTCGCCTTACAAGCAGGCATTCCCAGTTTGAGTCCCACAGCAGCATATTCCATTTTCCATGGAAAAGCACGTTGTGACTAATATTTATGTTGCATATATTTATGAACTGGAGTACTGCAGTAAATGCACATGTGAGGTGTCAGTGTCATAATGAATAAATCACTAGTAAGCAGGTTTCAGCACCAATAAGCAGCAGTAAGTATATTTAAGCACTAGTAAGTGAGTTTAACCCAGTTTGCATGAGGGGTAAGCAATGCGCACACAGATTAAGAAATTTTCAAGCTAACTCTCTGTAAGCATATGTAACCGGAGGTTAGCATTGCTCACCCTCGCGCAAACCCACACAAATCCACTTACAACTGCTCAAAAGTTCCTTAATCCCTCTGTATCCAATGGCCCTTGTTCTGCCCAGCAACAAAATAAATAGCCATTTAGGTCTCGAACCAAGGACCCTATACACCATAGTCACATTAGTTAACCACCAAGCCAACACAGAAGTACAGAAAAATGAGGTATCAGCAAACAAGTCTTCACCATAGTAAAACCAAACTGAACCTGTGAAAGGAATCAGTATACAGACATAAGTGCCTTAACCGACTACGTAACATAAATACATGAACTGAAGTACAGCAGTAAGGCCAGAAGTCAGGTGTAATTGTAATAGAGTGTTGAAGTCCACAATAAAACACAAGGACCCCATACAATGTACGTACACATGAATCATGGATACCAGGCATACATATAAAGTGTAATGAATAATAACTCAATGCTAAAAAGGAATTATAATGCAAACTCTAATGTAAGCAACGCTAAGCATTGCACAGGCCAGCTTAGGAGGTGTAAGCAATGTGTAGGCCAGCTAACTCAAAGTGCCCAGTGTTATAACCCTTTAAACAATACCAACCCTAGATAAGCAGGTTTACCCATAGCCTAGCCTTTTCAAAACCGCCCAATCACGGAAAAGTGCGGGAAAGTGGCCCTACTTAAACCCAAGAGGTGGGAATACATCTCATAACTGGTTGTAGCTTCCCGTTGCAGTCACAATGGCAGTAAGGGGAGAAGGTGTGCACTTTCAGGCACAGCGCTGGTGCATCCAGGAGCCAAAGTCATGGCAAGACTCCTTGTCAAAGACCATGATCAGAGACTGCTGCAGGGCCAGTACCAGGGATCTCAATATAAGGCGGAGGCCTGGGACCGTTTCGCTCATGACCTCACCAGTGCCACTGGCATACCCTGAACTGGTGAGCAGGTCAGGCATCACTATGCCGACCTGAAGCGGTGTAAGGGGGACCTCTTGGAGGAGTGGATCCAAGAGGCTAGTGCAACAGGTGATTCACCAGTTGTGTGTAAGTATCACCCCACTATGTGTGTAATAATTGCAGATCAGGTATATCATGGATAGGTATGGCTAAATATTCCTCTTATATCCCCCACAGCTGCAATGGAGCAGGCCACAAACCAGGAGGCCCACGTCAATCACCTGGCGAGGTTGCGACGCAAGGTAGGTCAATAATACTCATGCATTTACTGTCATAGGAAATAAAACTAAAAATAGTAGTAAATTAATTGCCTATATAAAACCTGTATTGTTCAAGGCAAGTACTGCATACACTAGAGAATATGGCAGGAATATTCTCATATCTTTTTATGTCAATAAAAGTATAATAGCCTGACAACAAAGGTCTAACTGCTGGACTGCATGTGTATACTCTGGTATCATATGGTAATGCAGATTTGCAATCATGTAATAGTACTGTTGTAATAAGCACTGTTACCCACTCCATGCACCATAAATTTAATGTGTAGGAATGCCTGTATATGACAGGTGCAATCCTTAGAGGCCATTTAGTACAACTGAGAGACACATAGACAGTAAACAGGGAAAATGCAGACATCAAATCCTGAATAGCACATGCAATTGAGATGTGAACTGTTGCTATTTTAACACACACAGCCATGGTTTGAATATTGCCAGTGGTAGTACTCTGCATACAGAGTCATACCCTGCAACTGTACAGCTATGTTCACAATGTCCAGTAAAGTGGCCCATATCTGTTGCCTATCAACCTGCCCCCCTGGGGAATCAGTGGGATGATCTCAGATATATAGGCAGCAAACAAGAAATACAACTGATTGACACACATCTATAAGAACAAAGTTGGCACACTAGCAACTCCCCAATACCTTATGAGACTAAGAAGCCACGTATGTCCCATCTACACTCCAAATTGTCAAGCTGTGGTCAGAGTGTGTACAGTAAGAGAGTGAGATCTATGTGCATAATAATGTGGAATCTAGTACTGTGTGTGGGAACATTCATGTAGTGCTAATAAACATTTTTCCCACAGGTCTGTCAGATACCAACACTGTGCCCAGAAATACAAGAATGATACCCAATACTGGTACTGTTTACATTGGTATTGTATGGCAGTGCGACTGATGCGGTTGCTCTGAGTAATGAGGTATTACACATTACTGTCACCCACACTGTCCTACAACAAATAACTGTCTAGAAAATCTGTATAAGAGTGTTGTAATACAAGGTCAGAATGCAAAAGCACAGGAGATTAATAAGACAGAAAGCAGATAGGACATATACAGCAGTATCTATATAGCAGGCACAACTGTGAGGGAGAGTGTGTTTAAGTTGCAGCAGACACAGCCATGGTCTGAATCCTGGGAGTGGAAGTAGACTGCATATAGAATTATACCCCACAACTGTACAGATGAGGCCAGAATGTCCAGTATATGGGCGCATATATGCTGCCTGTCCCCCTGGTAATTCTGTGGGATGATCCCAGATATTTAGCCATCAAACAGGGAATAGAAGTGACTGTCAAACATCTATGAGAACAAACCTGTCACCGTAGCAACCCCAGAAACTGTTAGGAGAGTAATAAGCCAAGTATGTCCTATCTACACCCCCATGTTGTCAAACTGTGACCAGAGTGTGTACAGTAACAGAGTGAGATGTATATGCATAATATGAATGTGTAATCTGGAAGTTTCTGTGGCAAAAGTCAGGTAGTGCTAACAAACATTGCTCTCACAGGTACGTCGGATATGAACACTGTACTGAGAAATAAAGACCTTAATAACCTGTACTGGTACTGTTCACATTGGTATTGTAGGGAATTGTGAGTGTTGCAGTTTCTCTGAATAATAATGTATCACTGATCACTGTTACCCACACTGTGCTACATAATATAATTATGTAGAAAAACTTGTATATGTGTGTGTCAGGTCACTAAAGGTTGAAGAGGGCAATATTCTAGATAAGTCCCAGCACACCTGCATGTGGTCAACACATGGCCAGAGTATGTGCATAAAGAGTTGGATAGCTATGTGCACAACATCAACCCGGAATCTGGGAGTATGTGTAGAAACAGTTAGTGTTAACAAACATTCCCACCACAGGTACACCAGGCAAGAGGTGTATACTGCAGGAAAAATA